>NC_059269.1:3566128-3716128 GCF_017591435.1 Portunus trituberculatus | reverse complement strand
GACTGTGCTTAACGTCACTTTGATATTTACTGGCGGGGGAGGCGGAGGAGACCCAGTGGTGTGATGGCTGCGTGCCCCGCCCCGCCGCGCCCCACCCCGCCCCGATCCGCCCGCCAGCCGGTCCGTGGAAGAAGTAGTAGTAAGTAGGGAGAGAGAAGGAGACTTGTGAGGAAAAGGGAGGAACGGGAGATGAGGGGAGCGGAGGGGAGCGAAGCGTAAGGGGAAGTTAAGATCGAGGCTCAGCCGTGTATAAGGTAAGGGAGGGAGGTGGTGGGGGGCGCCGTTCCCCTTTCCATCCTCACCCGTAGCGCAGGAGGGAGGTAGGGCCGGGCGAGGGAGTCAGTGGGGAAGGACGGAAGGGAGGGAGCTCTGGCCCACCTGACTGTTAATGAATCCGTGAAACTAACACAGACACCAGATTCTCCGCGCCTCTCTCTCCAAGGGGTTTCCGGACAGACTCCTTGCGCCGCCTCGCCGATAACGGGTTTGGACACACGTTCCTTAGAGGCATAAAATTCCCCTCGATAGTCCCTAAAGCCAAGTTCCCCGGGAAATATAAATGACTTTTGAGATGTGAGGGGACGGCTGATGCTGCTGCTCCTCCGCCTCCTCCTACTCTCACCCTCCTTCTCCTCCTTCCGTCCCTCTCTTTCTCCCTTCGTACCTCCGTTACCTTCTCCTCCTCCTCCCCCATCGGCTTCTCACTTACCCTCGCCATGTTTCACTCTCTTTCCTCCTCCTCTTCCTCCTCCTCCTCCTCCTCCTCCTCCTCCTCCTCCTCCTCCTCCTCCTCCTCCTCCTCCTCCTCCTCCTCCTCCTCCTCCATCTTCTCTTCTTCCTCCTCACCGTATCCCAGCAAACCTTAGACACTTTCCATTTTATCATCTTTCCTTCGCAATTTCTTTTATTCATTGTCTATTTTTCTTTGTTTTCTTTTGGCATATGTATTTTCACGCTAAATTTAACATTATTCCTTGTTCCAATTGCTGGCGTTTTCTTTATCCTTTCTAAGCGTGCCATGTTTGTTTGAATTACCGCTCCCAGAAACTCAGCGTTTTCCCTTTTTTCTTCTTTTTTTCCACCCTTCAATTGAACGCAAGATATTCACCGTCCTTCACTTTTCTATCCATCAAAAACTTTAACTCAGCATAACACTCCGATTTTTTTCGTGTCTTTCTGCCTTCTTTTTCATCCTCTCCTTCACGATTCCTTCCATTCCTCTCTGTACTGCTTCTCATCTCCCTATCTTTATACTTCTCTCCCTCCCTCCCTCCTTCTGCCATTTCTCGTACCTTTCCTCTCTCCCTAGCTCCCCTCCTTCTTCGGGTCTCCTCTCCCCGTCCTCTTCGCTGCTCAGAAAACCCCCCTGAGTGTAGCGGGAAATGACTCAAACCATGTGTTGCTGCTCATCTGCATAATCCAATCAGGCGCCGCAGTGGAGGGCCTAAGACGCGGCGGTGGCGGGCTGGGGGAAGGTTTGGGCCGCGGGTGTGAGGCAGGAATTAAGGGGGAGCCACGGAGAGGGTCTTAGGCGCTGCTGGTTTTGGTGCTCCTCCGGCTGACTGAAGACTAGCTAGGACATACTCAGGGCACTTCCATATGACCTTTCGTTTTTCTTTTTTGTTTTTCTTTTGTATTTCGATTCCTGTTGACTTGTGTGATTGTGGAGATTGACTAGCATATACCCAAGGCACTTCTCTCTTACCTATTGTTTTCTTATACTTCAATCCCAGTTAACTTGTAAGGTTTGTGTCACTTGAGTGTTGTTAGTACAGGGTCGGTATCAACGAAAGACATCAGAAAGTGAATTTGACATGTGAAGGATTGTGTATTTCAAAATCTACACAGCGTTGTACTAAAGAATCGTCTACAGTATCTTGAAATCAGTTACTCAATCCATACTATCAGTGAATCAGTCATGAAAATACACAAAATACGAAGGAAAACCACAGTACAAAAAAGTTTCCACGTAGTACGCTCGCTTACCCACTAAACATGAGCTTGGGAAACTGTATGCTTGGCGCGGAGGAAAAGTTCACGGATGGCTGTTTGTGTATACCGCTCCAGGCACCCACAGTCTTGCTCCGCCTCTCCTGCCTTACCCCACACCGCTCTTATGGGTCTTGAGCGTTGGTGGCAAGACGCACGTGGCGAGGCTCAGAGTTTGCCAATGACGAAGGGAAGGTGTCAATCTCGGGTAAAGAGAAGGGGAGCGACGCCGGGGATAGGATAAGGAAAGGTTGCGACGTAATGGAGATGGTGATCGAGGGGAAAGAATGGAATCTCCGAGAGCGCTGTCACATGCTACGACGAGGTCTTCCAGAAGGAGAGTCGGCTTCTGTGGCGGCTGCACGTGACGTGTGTGTGTGTGTGTGTGTGTGTGTGTGTGTGTGTGTGTGTGTGTGTGTGTGTGTGTGTGTATGTGTGTGTGTGTGTGTGTGTGTGTGTGTGTGTGTGTGTGTGTGTGTGTGTGTGTGTGTGTGTGTGTGTGTGTGTGTGTGTGTGTGTGTGTGTGTGTGTGTGTGTGTGTGTGTGTGTGTGTGTGTGTGTGTGTGATGAACTGATAACAAATTAGTTAAACATTTCTATTAGTTTTTGTTGAATCTTTTCACATACTCTTAGTTACATGATATATTAGGTTTGATATATAAAACCATAACTAACATAAGCTAAGTACTTATAATGTGTGTGTGTGTGTGTGTGTGTGTGTGTGTGTGTGTGTGTGTGTGTGTATGAGTAATGTGGCATGAACTTGTGAGTCCAAGCATAACTAATCGTTACTCATCTTCTGCAGTGAATGTATTGCTTGTAACTCCTTTCACTAACCCATTTAACCCCTAGTGACTTCCTCTAGCAGCCAGGCCACACTAACACCCACACTAACACGCTAACGTCGGGAAGGCGAACGCTGGGGGAGACGGAGATCAACTAACCCGAGCTGGTGGCGTCTCCGGAGCCACAGGCACACACACCCACACACACGCCCCACACACACGACACATCCACTCTTGCAGGTACTACGAGACGGGCTCGATCCGGCCAGGAGTGATCGGAGGGTCTAAGCCCAAGGTGGCCACGCCGACAGTAGTGGAGGCCATCTCAAACTACAAGAAGCAGAATCCAACCATGTTCGCTTGGGAGATCCGTGAGCGGCTTCTCTCAGATGGCGTCTGTGACCAGGAGGGCGTCCCGTCTGTGTCAAGCATAAACAGGTGGGTGCGGGACGCCGCTTACTAACCCGTCCCCCTTCGTCATTCTCTTCTAGATATTACGAGACCGGGAGCTACAAAGCCGGCGTGATTGGCGGCTCCAAGCCCAAAGTGGCGACGCCCGTTGTGGTGGATGCCATAGCCAGGTACAAGCGCGAGAACCCCACCATGTTCGCTTGGGAGATACGAGACAGGCTGCTCACGGAGAATGTTTGTACCCAGGAGAACGTTCCCTCCGTGTCCTCCATCAACAGGTAACGTCGGCAGTAGACTGGAGACACATCTCAACCCTCCCGCACCCGCCTGTCTGCCTGTCTGTCTGCCTGCCTGCCTGTCGTGGCTGTCTTACACATAGATCGTCAGATGTATCCTATTGATTGACTGTGTGTTCTTCTAGCCAGCCTGCACCTTGCGCACCTCAGATCGGGAGGTCATCGTTGCTGTGCACTGTATATTTTTTTGCAGTATATGTGTTTTATTTGGATTATGTTTTGTTTTTTTCAAGTAGAGCATTTGGCAGTGAAGTATGCTGTTCAGATGCGTAGATGTTTGTTTCTGTTTTTGTTTTGTTTTGCTCACCATTTTATATATGCACTGTTTTTCCGTATTTCTTTCTACACACGCTGTGTCTCACCTTTGTCACCCACGCACCTGTGTTTGTCTGGCCTGCACGTAGAGCACCTTGTCTTCAGCACAGGTGGATACCATTGTGTTTCTGCCTGAGTTTCACCTCGCGTGTACCTAGAAGACACTTCTCCCTGCACCCTGCACACTCCTTTCTCTCTTCCTCTAATGTGTTGCTTCGTGCACGTGTTTGTGCTTTCAAAGGCAGCCCAGCAAGTGCCTTGGCTTTTTACCAGGCACAAAATCGTCTAACGGTGACCTGAATCACAGTCACAAACTGCTTTCCTTTCTGCCTCCACCCTCCTTTGATGTAAAAAAGAAATACTTTTTATATGTGTGTGACCTCAGCTTTTGTATTTCTTCCCTCCTCTTTGCCAGGAGCGAGGGAGAGCAAAATTTTTAATGGATCATACAGGGGACGTCTCTCCCTCCCGACGCCGCCATTATCTCGCCGTCTCCCCGGGATCTCTGATTTTACGAGGCCCTGCCAACTTTTTTACTCGGCGGCAGCCTTAGTCACGCAGCCAAAAAATTAAAATATATACACAGAAAGATCCGAGGAGCATTGTGTTGCCGCGACGCCAAGCAGCCGTTGTCGGTGTGTGTGCTGATGAGTCTAACCATGGATTGCAACACAGTAATGCGGGGTTTATGTTTAATACGGGGGCGACCCTCTCGTTATCCTCTTCCTCTGGACTCATTTGCATTGCAGATTGGCGCAGGCGACTCCAGGCTTCTCTAGGGCGCGCGCCTGGCCTAACTTGCCAGCCATTTATTCTGCGCATAAATCTGCCTCCTAGGGGGTAAGGGGATGAGGGAGGGACGGGATACGACTCACCATTAACAAAAAAAAGGACAGACTTAGACACAAATTATTTCATGGACGGGTTAAACTAAATAAACCTAAAGGTTAAAGAAAGTGAGTGAAGGTCGAATATCGGTGTAATTCCAGCATGGGACGGACATGCACCAGTTAACAAGCACGGAGGAACGAAAGTGTCGCTCTCAAAGACTCAAGTAACTCAACATTAGACGCTACACGCTACAGGTACAAAGAGGGGCTGGGCGGGGGGATACGGTGCGGGGTTGGGACGGGGCGGGGAGGAGTTGTCGTGAGTGCCCAGTCAGACATCCATCCCTCACTGCAGCAGCCACTGTCCTCCTTCCTTACCCATGCAGTCATTCCCCACGCCTCGCCCACGCCCAGGCTCATCACGGGTGTTGTTGGCCAAGCTAATGACCTCATTCAGTTTTCGTCGCGAGGCTAAAAACTTGCCGCGACGCCCCCTGGACCCCTCCAAGACCCCCTCAGCCCCGACGCCATTCACAGCCAAAAGACCTCACGCCCTCGGAGAAGCTGATGACCCCGCCTTAGGTCCCCATTGGTTAGGATGGCCCTTAAACCTGGTGGATGGCTGCACGAGGGAGGTAGTGGTGGCGGTGGAGGAAGAGGAAGAGGAAGGGGAAGAGGAAGAGGCGGAAGGGAGGAAGGGGAGGTGGCGGTAGTAGTGGTGCTAGTGGTGGCGATAGAGAATAAATGTGTAAAGATAAAGAGTGATAGAGCGACGGTCAGTGGCAGTGTGCGAAGGAAACAGAAGGATGAATAATACAGGAAGAGGAGTAATGAGAATGAAATGCGAAGTAAGGATGATCATTTGAGGGAAGAAATTAAGATTGGAAAGGAAAGAGAGGGAGGGAAGACAGGAAGGAGAGATAGTGATCTTCCTCTTGCATAGAACAAAAAAGAAATACTCTAACACATTCTCTCTCTCTCTCTCTCTCTCTCTCTCTCTCTCTCTCTCTCTCTCTCTCTCTCTCTCTCTCTAGTTATCACCACTCCTCTCAATTTCCATCTGCCTTCCATCACTCACTCACTCCCTCTCACCGCCGCTCATCTCTCCCCTCCCATACTTCAGCCTCCTCCAGAGAAACTCATTCCACGTGCGCCGTTAAGCGGTGATGGAAACCCAGATCAAAACAAAGGGGTTGACGGCAGAGGAAGAATAACGAAAGGGATAAAAAAAAAAAAAAGCCAGGAGTGGGCGAGGCAAGAATAGCAACAACGAGGATGTGGAGGAAGAGAGAGAGGAGGAGGAGGAGGAGGAGGAGGAGGAGGACGAAGAGGAACTAGTGAGGAGCCGCTCGTGTTGAGACAAAGTTAGAGGAAATCGATCTTCTTCCCATAATTGGGTCTTGCTTCTGATAACACTCCGTAGATTACGAAAAGGTTAGATAAATAAGAAAGAGAGAGAGAGAGAGAGAGAGAGAGAGAGAGAGAGAGAGAGAGAGAGAGAGAGAGAGAGAGACCAGAGACCTGTGAATAGATAAAAAGAGATAGAAGCTAGAAATGTGAAGTAAAAATGAGAAAAGAGAGAGAGAGAGAGAGAGAGAGAGAGAGAGAGAGAGAACCAATAGGAAGACAAACAAACCAGGGTGAAGGCAGGCGAGGAGGAAGGAACACGGCTGCTGCGTTGCTCCGTCTGGGACTCGGAGCAGCCTGTATTTACGACGGCTTTATGTTCCTAAAATCGATGATCAGCCGCTTGATGAGGTTTTCATGTCCTCCTGTGCGACGCTGCATAATGCGGATCTCATACCAGATTCAGTTTGTTTTTAAAGTCGGCTACACCATCACTGCCAGGTCGACTGAGACGCTTTCCAAGGGGACTCACTCCACCTACCTCCTTTCGAATCATTTGTTGACAAGATTCTATTCCCTTTGAGCGGCGCTGCTCCATTTTTAACATTTTAAGTTTTCGGTGCGTGAAGAGCGCTGTAATGAACAAAAGGGACGATCGTAATGGCCCTGTTTGCTGGGTTTCCTTTATTTTTTCTATTATTACGTAATGGAAAAAGGTGAGGATAATCTTCATATTATCGTGCTGTCGCTTTACTTTCCTTACCTCGTCCGTCGTTGGGAATCACATTGCGGACGAGCCGGCTGGCTGGCTGGCTGGCTGTTGTGTTGACGAGGCGCAGGTGAGCGTGGTATGAAAAAGAAACTGAAGGAGCTGGCTTATCCTCTTTCAACACCGCGTCTCTCTCTCTCTCTCTCTCTCTCTCTCTCTCTCTCTCTCTCTCTCTCTCTCTCTCTCTCTCTCTCTCTCTCCTTCTTGGTAGCTTCTGGTGAGAAAAACCGCCAGAAATAAGAACGCTTGAGGCGCGAGTACCTCCGGAAACACTGCGAACCAAGTCGCCGAGCATGAAAGCATCGCGGCGGGGGATTGGAGAGGCACTCATTCTCTCTCTCTCTCTCTCTCTCTCTCTCTCTCTCTCTCTCTCTCTCTCTCTCTCTCTCTCTCTCCTCCTCCTCCTCCTCCTCCTCCTCCTCCTCCTCCTCCTCCTCCTCCTCCTCCTCCAGCGCCGCCTCGAGACTCCCTTGTAATTACTCGTTATTGGGATAAATTACTACTCTTTTCCTCATCCTACTTAGCACAACATCCCTAATTTCGTCCTCTCTTCTTTTTTTTTAACAAATAAGGCCGTTGCGTCTTTAATTCTCGCGTGGGCGTCGGGCTGGTCTTGGGGTGGTGTGCGTAAACAGACGTCTGGTTAGTGGGTGGGTGGGGAGGGAAAGAGCAGCCAGCCAAGCAACAAATATGGCATCCGCCTTTGTTGATCTCCTGGAAAGGGGGAAAACTTGCGACGTTGACAGATGGAGATCAGCCTGCTCCTTCTCGACTAAATTAGCTTTTCCTTATTTGAGGGGCCGGATTAATCCCTTCCAGCTGGGATTGCCTTCATTTGCTCGTCCTTGGAAACCTCTTAAAGCCGAGTTGAGGCCGGGAGGAAAGGGGAAAGCTTAGAGGAGGATTTTGTGAAATTTGGAGACGAAATCGCGTTAGCTTCGAGCGGCTGAGGAAGCTGGTGAATTCGGCCCGGGGGAGAAGTCGACCCCGGAGTAATTCTCGGTGCAGGTCTTGTTTTACGTTCAGTGTGGTTGATTTCAGATATTGCCGTGGTTAAGACAAGGTGCTTCAAGGTAGGTTACATTAAGGCAGATTAAACCTGGCTAAACGAAGACGAGAGAGAGAGAGAGAGAGAGAGAGAGAGAGAGAGAGAGAGAGAGAGAGAGAGAGAGAGAGAGAGAGAGAGAGAGAGAGATTAAAGATACATAATGACCTCTCGTCTAATATTCCTTTTTCTGTTCGCATACTGTGGCGGTGAAAATTGCACATTACTTCTTTATCCATATGTAAATGTCCACTCCTTTGCTTTGCGATGGAAGCGTCACCAGAGTTAACAAGATAATCGGAAAAGTCAAGGACGTGTGGACTGCCACCCTTGTTGACATTATTATCGGTCGAGTAGCTTCTCTCTCTCCCTCTCTCCCCTCTAGCCTTCCCTCCCTCTCCCTCTTCCTCTTCCTTGTTCCTCCCTCCTTTCCCCTCCTCCTGGTGGTGGTGGCGGTGGTGGTGCTGCTGCTCTTTCCTTCCCTCCATGTGTCCCACCGACAACAGAAGGGACGATGTTTACAAGCGATTGAACACCAATACGGATTCATAAACAACCAGGCACCAGGAGGCGTCCCGGGCGGCTGACATCTGTCTGTAGAGACTCTCCTTCGAACCTCGCGTCTTTGCAAGTATTTCACTAGAGACTATTTATTTGAACATTCGTAAATTCAAGTGACATGATAATCTCATCATTTTTTCTGCTTGATTTTGCTTCACCGTTCTCGTATTTCTTAATTCGAGTAGCGTCTTTTATGGTAGTGTTTGTCTTTCTCAGCCTGTTTAACTATATATAGAGAGGATTCTTTTGAAAATTCATAAATCCAAACACTTCTTTTCCTTTTAATCAACACGATAATTTTCAACACGTTAATCTTCCATGCTCCTTTTTTTTCATATACGATCTTTCCTCACTGTTTTCATATTTGTTGACTTGAGTAATTTTCTTAAGGTAATGTTTGTCTCCTCTGTTAATTTATTCAGCTAGAAATGTGTAGTCAGATATACTCAGTGACTTCAGCGCCTGACAAAGATACAGTCACCTTACATTGTCAACCCGTAAAAGAGCAGGAGGTGCAGAGAAGAGGAGGAGGAGCAGGAGGCAGAACAGGGGAAGGAGGATAAAGGCTGCGAAAAAAAGGCGATTAAGTTGTAGGTCACCCCTTTCCATTTTCCTTCATCCGAGCGCAGTCTAAATTAATGGGGCAGAAATAATGAGGTCCGCACCAACTGTGAATCTTCCGGCGCGGACACCACCACCACCACCAGCCATCCCTCTGTCCCTTAAGCACATGGGCACGAGGACAGGACAGAGAGAGAGAGAGAGAGAGAGAGAGAGAGAGAGAAACACCTGCCTACTCACACCCTCATCCACCCTCACTTCCTTATCTTTTACCTTTCTCACCCTTACTTCGAATTTACGCGTCTCCCTCACCGCTCCCAACCACCACCACCACCACCACCACCACCACCACCACCACCACTCACCAACACCTACGCTAAACGCACGCTCCTCTGTTTTCCTTATAATGTTTACACACCACCCATTACCACTAACGTTTCCTCTCTCTCTCTCTCTCTCTCTCTCTCTCTCTCTCTCTCTCTCTCTCTCTCTCACACACACACACACACACACACACACACACACACACACACACACACACACTAACACGACAGCTAGCGGCACAAAAGACGGTCGTAATTTGGAAGGAGGGCGTGATGTGATGTGAAAATATTAAAGACCCCCTCAACACGTTATTAACTATCGACACCACTCATGGGCCATCACCGGGACTCCCCTGTGAGTGAGTGGACGATGGGGGAAAGACGGAGGAGAGGAGAGAAGGGGAGCACACGATCTAATGTTGACTATTTTAATCACCCAACAACATGTCCCGTCGCCTGATGCCTCTAATCACCACCTATTGACCGATTATTAACAGTCCTTCTGGCGGGGAAAGAGCAGGAGGGAGGGAGGAAAGGAGGGATGCAGAGAAAGAAAGGAAAGGAGGAACAGATCATCAGCTGCGAGGTGTTGAGAGGGAAAGAAAAGAAAACTGATCGGGTATGACAGTAAGGACTGCTTTTAATAGAACATAAAGAAGGGCTTTCATGAACCAATTAATGAATTCGTTTAAAAACTCGTCCAAACCCAGGAACTTAAACCCTAAAGAAATTAGTCCAAGAGCTCATCAGTGAATCAAGTGAGGCGTCGAGTAAATGGAATCACACATTGGGTTTTGTCTGAGTGCTGGGACGCCCTTCCCCTCTCCTACCCCCGCGAGGGCTGCGACAGGTGGAGGGACGGCCAGTAGCATTGTGCCGCCGCCCCTGCCCCGGGACGTCAACAATACCCGCGTTACTTCAGCTCGAATACACCGCTCGCCTCCCTTCCCGTCCATCACGCACAACTCCAACACTTTTTTCCCATCCTAGTCACCCAAAGTTCCGGTTTTACTCAGCGACGAAAAGACGCGAGGACAGACTTTCCAACCCCTTCTTTTTTTGGGTGAGTTATTCTCTTGTGCGCGGTGCTGTAGCCTTTCTGTTCCCACTCATTCATTCCCTCACTCCCTCACTCCCTTGTTCACATACACGACAAAACGCTGCGAAATTCTCGCCACAAGCTAGTGACACCTGGCAGTCATCCTCGGAGGCTTGTACTACCCGCCCAAATGGGAATCCAATGCTCTCAATGTTCACTTAATTATTGCACTCAGCGAATTGATGGCGCAGCGGGCGAGTCATTGATGTAATTGATGAGTGAATATGTCATGTGTCTGCTCGTTCAGTTGGGGGATGGTGAGTTCGCTCTGTACTGCCTCTCGCTTCCCTTTCCTCTCTCCTCCTCGTGATGCTGCTCTTGCTCCTGCTTCTCCTCTTCCACTCCTCACAGCTTAGAGCACTCCCTTGCCTCACCCATCCTCCTCCTCCGCCTCCTCCTCCTCTTCCTCCTCCTTTCTGCCCTCTGGCTTCTCACAGTCTCCTCCTAAACATACCAATTTAAATAACAGTTGACCGGGTAATTCCGAGTGGAAATGTAAGGAAATAACAGTAAATAAAATCCAAGAAGGTCTCTCCCTCCGCGGCCCTTCCCCATGAGAGTGTTCCAATAAAGTAAAAGTGCATCAGGGGAGGAGTACGAATTAATAAAGGAATTTATTAGCAATAAAGAGAGGAAGACCAAATGTAGGCGCGACTCCCAGGAGAGAGGGGACGAGAGGGGCGGCCGAGGGGATCACGCCACGCACAGACCGACTACCCATCACCGCCACGTCGCCCATCACCTCCTCCTCTTTCTCTTCTCCTGCCATCTTCTTCTCCATCACCTCCTCTTCTGATTTCTACACCGTTTGCATTTATTTCATTGATACAATTTTTTCCCCATTTTTCCCTGTTCTTCTATCTTCTCCTCATCTTTCTGCTTCATAACCTCCTCTTATTATTATTTTCTCCTTTTCTCCCCACCTTCTTTCTTCTCCTCTTTTTCCATCACTTCCACTTATAATTTTTCCCTTCACATGCACCTCTCCTCTCTTTTTCTTCCTCTTCCTCATTTACATTCACCTCTTTTTTTCTCTTTTTCTCCTCTTCTTCCTCCTTTTCCTCCACTATATACAATATATCTACCTAATCTTCACTTTCTCCATTTTCCTCCTACTCTTCCTCCTTCATTCCCTTCCTTCCTTTCCTTTTCCTTTCTCCTCCTTTACTTACTTACTCTCCCCCTCCTATGTATGAGCTACAGTATACTATTTTCATATAATGCTCCTCTTCACCATCCACCTCTTCTTTCCCTCCTCCTCCTCCTCCTCCTCCTCCACCTCCTCCTCTCATAGACTCAACCCTCCATCTTTTTTCCCCCTCTTCCTTCCATTCTTTGTGTTCCTCATCATTGTGCTCTTTCTCCACCTCCTGTCATTTTTAATTTCTCTTTTCCAATACAACTTATCATTTTGTTCCCTTCCCCTTCTCTCTTTCTTCCTCTCTATCCTTACCTGCTTTTCTGATTACATTTTCTTTATCTTACCTGTATATTTTAGTATCGTTAACTCTTCTTTTTCTCTATTTTCTTTCAGTGGTGCTATAGTACCAGGCTATACTGAAACGACTTAAGTCTAATCAATCACTTTATTTTGTTCACATCATTTCCCCTCCCACGGTACGATACCCGCCCTCCCTCCCTCCATACACCCACGTCACATCATCGTCTCATGGACTGCAGCATGACCCATTACTATTACCACATTATCACATCAATACAACTAAATCAAATAACCATTACCTTTCCATTACCACGCCCAATTACCACTCCTCCATCACCAACCGTATTACCACCGTGTCGTTAAACTGCATCACCGCATGACATAAATATTCCTCCTTTTGTCAGCATGTATTTTTTTTCTACAAGTACCGTTTACCTGTTCCCGTTTTCTTTCTTCCTTATGGTTCGTCCCTGAGTTAAAATTGTCCCTTGGTCCCCGTTTCCCTTCATCCCTTCATTCGTCTCTCACGTCAGTTAGTCCCTCATACCCTTCCTTTCTTCACTCTCTCTCTTTCTCTATCATCACTCATTTCTGCATGGGAAGCGAAAACACACAAGGAAACAAGCGGCAAATCCACAACTCACCAATATCGACGTCTTTTTGTGTCGTGTACAAGATTATACTTTTGCTCGCCCTCGTTGTTATCAATAGTGGCGACGGCGTCCTACTATGTACTGCCCGGCCACAGACAAACAATGGGAACTGCGCGTGAGAGAGTGTTGGCTAAGGGCGGCGCCAATACGAGGCGTACACCCACACCCAAACACACACACACACACACACACACACACACACACACACACACACACATGCACCACGCACAATATAGCCTGCAATTGTACCTACTACATGGGTTCACAATTTCATATATTCTTTTGTGCGCATTGACGTAATGAATCCAACTTCCATTTACGGTCTATTTTTGAGCATTAGTACACTTTTTTCCCACCCGTTGTTAGTGTGTGTGTGTGTGTGTGTGTGTGTGTGTGTGTGTGTGTGTGTGTGAGAATCAGGCGGGGGGCGTCTCGTGTTCCTGGCTAGCGGGTCATCTCGAGGTGACACTAACTTACTGTCTGACACTCGAGCTGTTTACCCTCGCGGTGGGAAGCGCCAGAGCACACTGCCGCACTCATTCGTCTGCCGTCCGGGTGAAACTGGCCCTTGAGCCCTCCTGCGGGAAGGGTCTTGGAGAGGGAGTCAGGCGAGCAGAATGGATTTTTCCCTTTGAAGAACTTATCAAAGCATCTCAGCGATCGGTCACGGAGGAGGAAGAAGAAGAGAAGGAAGGGGAGGGGGAAAAGGAGTGAAAGGTCGTGTTTCTTGGCACCGTTTAGCAAAGTCCTTCTTTCTCATTTCTACAAGAGGTGTTCAGGCGTCTGGCGGGTCACACACACACACACACACACACACACACACACACACACACACACACACACACACACACACAAGGCAGAGACATGATCCTCTTTTCGGGTGTTGACTTTTACCCACCTACCGAGCGAGTATAATTGATAATGACCGAGACTTTTCACGATGTAACGCGCCACCCCCTCCTCACCTCTCTATTCTACGGCGCGCTTTTATCACATATGCTCTCTTACGTCAAAATATTAATTGAATCGATCACTGAGGACCATATACCGTAACGTGCACCTGTGGCTTTAAGAGGAACAGGTGGAAGAGCCGCGTGGTGCTGGGTGGAGTCCCAAGTGTTCCTCTCAGGGTAAGGCGGGTATTCGTTCACTTATCTCCCGCTCCTCGGCTCTCTGTTGACCCTCGTAATTGTAAGGGCGGGACCATGCCGCTGCTGGTAATCGATGCCAACACCGATATTAATTCGAGTGCGTGAAACCTGATACAAGAGCGTGTGTGTGTGTGTGTGTGTGTGTGTGTGTGTGTGTGTGTGTGTGTGTGTGTGTGTGTGTGTGTGTGTGTGTGTGTGTGTGTGTGACAGGACGGTAGAGAGAGAAGGGAGACAACACAAAAAGAAACAAAACATTAAAAAAAAAAACATAAAATGTATATTAAGAGCAAAGATTAGTGACCTCGGTTATTCTGATGACGTCAAAAGAGAGGACTGCAGGTTGTGGGCGTGTGGTCGGGCTGAGGGCACTGAATCGCCGCTGCAGACGTGGTTGGGATAGCTTATATAAATAGGTGGATATAAACTTTGATCTCATGTGACTGAAGCTTACGCAGTTTTATCCTTTCCATGATATGCGCGACTGGAATTTAAACCCAAGCGTGATATTTTTTTTTTTTTTCTAGGTAAACTACCATGACTGTTTACATTCTCATATTCGCTGCGGATATCGTCACGGGTAAAGCTCAAAATTTTTCATAGTGACGAAGAGGAATTAGTAAAGAGAAATTATATTAAAAATTTTGTGTTCTAGTGCTGCTATTCCTGATTTTCAAATACTACGAAATCATTGGTTCAATCAGCTTTAAGAGAACCATATTCACTGCCATCCATGCATTAAATCCCACCGCCAACACTCCACCGTAACACAGTCACCCCACTACCAGCCGCGACAACACACCAGACACCAAACACGGCACACCACAGCACTAACTTCCGCCACACCATCAAAACCTTACAGCAGATCCACACCATAACACCAATATCTCACCCTTGAATAACAGATAAAAGATAACAGATAAAACATTACCCAAAATTATGGATCAGGATGTCAAGTGAAAATAGATAAGAATATTTCGTACAAGGATTGCCACGTGTATTCCTGATGGATTCTCGCAACTGCCCCTATTTTACGCTCTTGTGATCTTATGCCTTACCATGTGTTTGAATCCTTTCCCGGTCTTCATTAATCGAACCTAACCATTACCATCCACTGACCTCCACCCTTCCATCTCCAGAATCGTGAGGAACAAAGCGGCTGAGAAGGCGAAACATGGCCTGCCAGGAACACTGTCTCCGGTGTCTCAGGCCACGTCCGTGATCGCACACGCCCCGCCAGCCCCACACGAGACCGCCCTGCAGCGCCCCGGCTCCTACTCCATCAACGGCATCCTCGGCATCCCTCCTCACACCGATCCCAACGGCAACATCAACAAGAGGAAGAGGGAGGACTCCGGTGAGTACGAACGCCACTATATACTCTCTCTTGGATCCATTATAACCTTCTAGCTTGTTTATGTTTTTATGTTTGCAGCGAAGGGGACTGTTAGGTTAGGGTAGATATGTTAGTGTACTAGTGTCGGTGGTTTTATGAAGCACTGTGGGTGTTACAAGGGTTCTTATTAGTATTGGCGCTGAAAAAATTACCTCTTGTTCTCGTTTATTCATGTTCGTTTTAGATTATGAAGGGAAGTTAAATGATGGTCGTGTTACTGAGACCTAGTGCTGTAACGGGATTTGTAGCTTAGCATAACCTCAGACACTCCACAGTTTGACGGAGATGTGTTCTTGTATCGCTGACAAAGAAGCAGACTCGTGTGTAGCTCAAGGTGAATGGCTGCAAGGAAACTATGAAAATACTGCAGAGTACTGGCGAGAAAACTGTCATTCTACACTCTCTCTCTCTCTCTCTCTCTCTCTCTCTCTCTCTCTCTCTCTCTCTCTCTCTCTCTAGTTGAGTCTCTTCCCTCCATTTCCTTCCTCTCGGTGTCCCTTCAGTCAACCTTTCCTTTCTCCTTTACTTTCCTGCATTATTTCCATCGCTCTCTTCTCCTCCCAAATCTCTTCCCCTTCCCCTTCCCCCGTCTCTCTCATCCATCCATCTATCCCTCCCACCCCTCTACTCTGCCCACCACAAGATTGATAGAGGCAGTAATCTGTTTCCTCCCATCGATTCTCTCTCCCTGCCTTCATTAAAGTAGACTCGCCCATCGATAAAAGTGCATTCCAACCTTTAATCTTCAAGCGGTCGTAGAGGAAGGTCTTCATCTTACGAGTCAACGTTTTTTTTTTTTTTTTTTAAGATTTCGTTGGCGTGGCAGCGAGAGAGAGAGAGAGAGAGAGAGAGAGAGAGAGAGAGAGATGCTTAGGAGGGGGTCTAGGTGGAAGACTGAGGTGGAAGGAGGAGGAGAAAGGAAAATGAAAGACGATGAGGAAAAGGAGAAGGATGACGGAGGCGAGGCAGAGGGAGAGACTTCTGTATATTTAAAAAGAAGTTATAGCCAAAATTAAGTCGATAAATAAAAAAAAGAGATTGCTAAATGTGCTGAGATAAAATACAGTTGTAAGAGAAAAAAACAAGTCAAGAAAAGAAAACACCTGAAGAAAAAAGGACAGAGCAAGAGAAGAAAAAAAGGAAAAAAATAAGTAGAGAAAAGGGAAGAAAATGAGAAAATAAAGGAAAATAAATAAAAAAAAATTAAGAAAACAGGAAGAGAAGATAATGAAGAAGAACAAAAAATACAGGAAAGAAAAAAAGAACAGAAGGAAAAAAAGAAAAGAAACATAACAAGAAGAGGAGAAAAAGAGAGAAGAAAGAAGCGAAAGGACTAAGAGAAAAGGGGTGGGAGAAGGAAGTCGAGTGAACGAGATCCAAGAGGGAGGAAAAAAAATAAGAAAAAAAATAAAAGAGAGGGAAAGAAAAAGGAGGAACATAAAGCGCACCCATCATTAACCTCCCGCCCCGAGCTTTCACACAGGATTGAATCTCTCCACTCTGGATTAACACTCGACTAAGTGCGTCTTGATTTACTTCTCCCTGAGCCGTTATGTCTATGCACGGGGCGGAGGCGATGGCGGCGGTGGCGGCAGTGGCGGTGGCGGTAGCGGTGGTGGAGACGGTAACGTTCCGCACACACACACACACACACACACACACACACACACACACACACACACGGACGGACATACACACGCACGCACGCACTAGCTGGATCAATGGAAGGAAAACGTCCGTGGCTGGAGGAGGAGGAGGAGGAGAAGTAGAGCCGCTGAATACGCCACACTTGAAGGAGGAAAAGAAGGAAGAGGAGGAAGAAGAGGAGGAGGAGGAAAGGAGTAAGTCTCAAGGGGCCAGCGTCCTCGCCTGGTAGATTGTTCAGTGGGTGGAGTTATCAAAAGTGGCACCTGGAGGGGAGGAGAGGTGGAGGAGATGAAGGCACAGGTGGAATTGAGAGATGAGGAGGGAGAGAGAAAAGAGAAGGAAAGAAAAGAAAATGAAGAGGTGCACGTGGAGTTAAAGCAGGTACGCCAGGAAGGAAGAGAGAGAGAGAGGGAAGGAGGGAGAGAAAAATATTGAATGAGTGGGTGGGAGAGAAAAGGTGAGAGAAAGAAAAGAAAGGAGTGCATGAAGGAGGAGGAGACGAAGAGGAGGAGGAGGAGGAAAAGGAGAAGGAGGAGGTGGTGTTGGTGGTACTGATGGAACAGAGAAGGAGAAAGAAAGTGAGAAGTTCTTTAAGAAGTATCGGAGAAGAGAAGACAAAACAAAAAGTAACAAATGAAGGAACGGAAGAAAGGAGAACGTGCGTGAAGGAGGTAGAAGAGAATGACGGAAGGAGAGAGCAAAAAAAATTAAGATGAAGACGATAAAAGAGAAGAGTAGGAGAAAGGCAACGACAAACAAGTAACGAAGGTAAAGAAGGAGAAGGAAGAGGAGAAAGATCGCACCGAACAAGAGAACAAAGGAAGAAAATAGAGCAAATAGGCCAAGAAAGTGAACAAATGAGAGAGAGAAGAACAGCACTGAGAACAAAAAAAAGAAAAAAAAAGGAAATGAGACAACAAACAGTTAACGAAGGAGGGGAAGGGGACGAAGAAAGGAGAGGAGAACAGCAGTGGAGCAGAGAAGAAAGGAAAGAAAGACAGCAAACAGGTAAAAGAGGTGAAGGAGGAGACGAAGGAGGAGGTGCAGGAGGTAGGCAGTGTTGGGCCCGTCGTGATCAGACCGCCAGGAAGACGCAACTCCCCAACACATCGTTTCCAGTTTTACCGCCCCCTTGATTGCAATTAATTTCACCCAGGGAAATCGCTTATGCCTCATTTGAACAAGTTAAAAAGGATGCCAACCATTAAAACCCATTTATTCAATTAGATTTTTTTAGAGAAGGAGGGAGGGAGGGAGGGAGGGAAAGGAGGAAGGAAAGGAGGGAGGGAAGGGAGGGAAAGAGGGAGTTTATCCGGTGGAGGAGAAGAATTAAGATAGAGTTTCAGGAAGGAGTGTCAGATCCCCGGCGCCTCCAGTACTGAGAGAGAGAGAGAGAGAGAGAGAGAGAGAGAGAGAGAGAGAGAGAGAGAGAGAGAGAGAGAGAGAGAGAGAGAGAGAGAGAGAGAATAGTTTTATAGGTCATTTACGTATTTACGTACATCATCATTTCTATTAGCACTGCAAATGCCTTTTAATTTATTCAAAAGGACAAAGTTCCATTCAGTCCACCAGAAGCAGAGTACAGAGTATCACAACACACAAAGAAATTGAAATGTAACCAAAAAAATACATAAAGCACACATGTATAACACCATCTCTACAGCCACTACCAACACCATCTCAGTCACCAGTATCATCACCTCTATCACTATTATCACCAAGACATAAGCAGCAACACAAAATCAAGAAATACACCTAAACTCTCGTTACTACATAGCTTCACCAACTTTCTAAACCTTACTTCACACCCTTTACTCTCACAACACCACTGCAAACACTACCACCACCTTCCCTAACACCTAAAGTACATCCACCACTTCCACCACCACTATCATCATCATTATCACCGTCAGAACGTCCGCATCGCCTCGCCTCTCACGTAGACACTCTCCCCTCCTGAACCTGACGCGGAACTAGTGTGGCACCTGAAGACACAATTCCCAGGGGGCGATTTACCTAAGGCGTAGCGACTTCGACGTGCAAAATATATATTCATCCATTACCTTATGATCCCAGGCCTCTCTTAAAGCCCCTCGCGGAGACTCACGCCCTCAGCATTCCATCAGATTAATGAGTTGGTGTGTGTGAGCGTGTGTGAGCTTGTGTGTGTGTGTACGTGTGTGTGTGTACGAGTCCCTTGTGTTCACGTGTAGTCTGAAGCGAGTCAGAGCAGGAGTGATAGTACCTTGGGGGCTGCACCTGTAAATTAGTCGGATGCTTTGGATAGTGAGAAAGGGACTGAGGGAATGAGGGAAGGTAGGGAGGGAGTAAGGGTAGAAGGGAGCAGGGAAGAGGAGGCGGTGTTTCTCTTTTTTTTTTTTCTTCTTTTCTTTTCTTAGCGCTAATCGAAATTTAAATATCTTCTGGAGGAGTGTCTTGAGTGACTTGTTTGTTTGCTTTAGGTTTGGTGTGTTTGGTTTGGTTTGTGTGTGTGTGTGTGTGTGTGTGTGTGTGTGTGTGTGTGTGTGTGTGTGTGTGTGTGTGTAGTGTAGTGTATTTTTAATGTTCGCGTGTATTCACTGAAAGAACAAATGCGCTTAACATTCGACCTCGACACACACACACACACACACACACACACACACACACACACACACACACACACACACACACACACACACACACACACACTAAGAACCTCCCTGAGCAACATCAGTACCATGTGTCTAGCTAAGCACAACAACAATACGCAATACGCGGCTAACTTAAGCTCACTTTCTCCAACACGCCTTTTTTCTTGTCGGCGAACAAAAGATGAGGGCCAGATTGCCTACCTCCACACCCCCGACCCGCCTAGCGTAGCACTACTTTGCCCCGGCGAGCATCAAGCTGTCAGTGGTCGTCCGTCTGTTAGAGGGGCGGCGGACAGGAGGAAGGGAAGCACACTAGAAATACTTAGTGGATTGAAGGTCGAAAGTCATACTAATGCCTTCGTTCCCCGGCCCCTTACGGCCCCGGGTGATGCAGTGCCGTCCTTCCCCCGTCGCTTTATATGCAAATTAGGCGATGGCTCGGTAATTAAACTCAGGCTTAACGAGTGATCAGCAACACTTGGCTATTTTACTTGTAGATGAGTGGAAATGCTCGCCCTCGTAAATATGTCGAGGCTGGTTGGGCGAGGGTGGGTGTGTTATGATGTCTTTCAGAATAATATGTACACACCTCAGCTCTTTCTCTCTCTCTCTCTCTCTCTCTCTCTCTCTCTCTCTCTCTCTCTCTCTCTCTCTCTCTCTCTCTCTCTCTCTCTCTCTCTCTTGCTTGCGTGCTTGCTTGCCTGTCTCTTGTTTTGCTGCTTCCTTACTTATTTTCTCATCCTCCCTTGACACTTGCAACCCTTGTTTCTTATTCTCTCTCTCTCTCTCTCTCTCTCTCTCTCTCTCTCTCTCTCTCTCTCTCTCTCTCTCTCTCCACCGGTCCCTCACCTGCTCCCCGGATGGGTGGGGGAGAGCGGCCCTGGCCAAACTTTTTCTCCCTCCCTTCACTCAGGCCATTGCTCGGGTGGCTACGAGGAAAGGCAAGCTGCCCCTAATTTATACGTCTCTAATCAGCCGTTTGCCAAAGTAAGAGATCGGCTAAGTGAGTCACTGAGGGGATCTGTCGCATGAGTAATATACAAAAGGTGTCGTTGATTCTCAGGGAGTTTTTGTAGTTTTGCTGCTGTTGTTGTTGTTGTTTGTTAGTTTATTTCAGATCTGTACACATACTTACACACACACACACACACACACACACACACACACACACACACACACACACACACACACACACACACACACACACACACACACACACACACACACACACACACACACACACACACACACACACACACCATACCCAAATATCTTTCTTCTACATACGATAGTATTTCATTACCTCAATCACCACTACAAGTTTACAGTGCATACTCAACTACCATCATCACCTTCACCACTGCCACTACCACCACCATCACCACCACCACCACTAGTCCCCACAACAACAACAGTGCACGCCAAGAACAGGATTGTGGGTGAAGTGGCTTGGTGGTAGCGTCTGCCTGAGATATGGCCGCCATTTGGGAGTGTGAGGGGAGAGGCGTCCGTGAATAGGGAAGGGGGCTCTTGGACCCCTGTGTGTGTCTGCTCAGTGGCGGGGCGCGCGAGTGAGGGGTCCGCCGTCCCTCCCTCTTCTTCTGCCTCGGTCCCTCCATGCTATCCAAGGGAAATAATCGAGTTTCCCTGTGAAAAAGGAAAAAAAACTATTTGCTTTCTTGTTAATATAAAAGTTGGTTCAATTGTGGTGGCTTGAATGAGTCAGGCTCGTCCAGGAAAGCAGCGGCCAACACGTGGGAGGGCCGTGGCGTCCTTGAGTCTCGGCGGCCCTGAGAGAGGCCGTTCTTGGGGTCGGGACAAATAAAATCACAGTAAAGTAATTCTCTGGACAGTATGTTGGTGGGTGTGAGCAGCGGCCTCGGCGGGGGGCAGGGGGCGGCGCGGCGTAACCCTCCTGAGACCAGCAGGAGGCCACAGCGCCACCACCACCTCCACCACTGCCACCACCACCTCCACCGCAGCCTTCACAGCCACCGCAACACTTGTACTCCTCAACTCTAACATAAACTCATGGTGTTACTTCAGCATCACTATATCTTCTTCATACACCCATTACATTTATAAACGAGCGAATTATTCTCAAACAAAACATCGCCTTGGCAGTTCACTTCTTTTCATCTCATCCTCAATCTCTTCCTCCTCCTCCTCCTTTCTTCCTCCCCCTACAAAGCCCATCCATCATGACCACCGTATGCAGCTTTCTCGTAACAAGCAATTAATTATTTCTTGATGGTCGCACTGGTCACTCCACCAATAAAGGATCGGCAAGATAATGGTTGTTAGGACGAGAGGGGGCGTGGGAGGGCGCACGAGGGGAAAGGGGAAAGGGAGAGGAGAGAGAGGCATGATCACGACTTGACTGAGAGTGGGAGAATCCGAGGGAGGAAGGGAGGGCGGGAAGGAAGAAGGGAGAGAGGAAGGGAAAAATGAAGTTGAGGAGGAAGTGGAGGTGGTATAGGAGGTGTAGGGGGTGTGTTGACGACTGGTGAAGGAAATACACACAAACACTCACACACACACACACACACACACACACACACACACACACACACACACACACACACGAAGCCAAGTAAATTCCAACAACAAATCGCGACAACTCTGTACACCAAAATTATAAGTCCTCATTTTTCTCTTTTTCTTTTTCTTCTTTTTTTTCTCTTTACTTAACTAACCACCGCACAATCATTTTTCCTTATATCTCTTAACTTCTCTCTCTCTCTCTCTCTCTCTCTCTCTCTCTCTCTCTCTCTCTCTCTCTCTCTCTCTCTCTCTCTTCATCTTCTTGCTCCTTCTACGTGCACTTTTTCCCTCGAACATATTCAACTCCAAACGTGTGTCCTTCGCGTCCCCTTCCTCCTACCACCAGCGCTCCCTCCTCCTTTCCCCTCCCCTCCTCTCTCTCCCCGTCCCCTCACCTCACAAATCCCCCGGCCCTTACTCCCGGATCTCAAGCCCCGCCCCATCCCGCCCCGCCTCGCCCCGCCTCGCCCCGCCCCAATCCTTGGCCACAACAATCCTCCTTTTTTCCACACCTTCCGTTCTCGAGGAGGTGGACTTCCCCTCCTGCCGGGGATTCCACACGTACGTCACCCTCCACGCCTCCGCTGTGATCCTGTTAGTGACAAAGTGTTCCTGGAGCTCAATATCTCATCGTAATGAAGAGTTGGGGGGCGATTGGAGGGGTTACGGAAGGGAAGGCGAAGAGGCACCACATTGAGGGCAGGGATACACGGAGTCTGAGCTGAGAGAGGAGAGGAGTGGGAAAGGATGACCAGGATTGAGTCTTGAAAGGTGAGAAGGAGGAAAGGAGAGGACTTATGGTGCAGGAATTAGTATGGAAAAGAAGATAAATGGTAGAGAAGGATTATAACTTTCATGAATGTAGAATAAAGAAAAGAAGAGGAAGAGTAGGAGGAAAAAATTACGAAAAAATATGAAAAAAAGGTCGAATCTTTGAAGAAACATAGGAAAGGGACTTGGTTGTAGGAGAGAGAAGGTGTGTAAAGAAAAGGGACACGTCAAGTAGTAGTGTGTTTCATGGGATACTGATGATGAAAGTAGAGGGAAGAAGCGAAAACAACAAACATATTGTTAAAAAGAAAAGGAACAGTGCACATCCATAGAAGAAACTGTAACAAGAAAAGGAAAAAAGAGTAGCAGTGACATTGGAGGAGCAAAGGTACGCAGCAGACTTTATAAAGGAATGAAGGAGCTAAGTTAAAGATTCGAATGAGACACCATAGCAACTGCAACACACGCACGGAAAAGAAAAAAAAAATCACCTTCAACTCTGGCACAAATAACACTGACGGTTCCAGGGACTAATATCTAAAAGGAGGAAAAAAAAACAGTCCAACACAAAGGGGAAAAAGTCGTAAAAACTAGTTGCTCGTATCTCTGAAACCAAGGACACACAAGCAAAAGCAGTGCACGTGAGAATAGGGATACGAGAGAGAGAACGGCGCTTATTAACTATTGCAATGGTTAACTTTGGTCGGAGAGAGAGAGAGAGAGAGAGAGAGAGAGAGAGAGAGAGAGAGAGAGAGAGAGAGAGAGAGAGAGAGAGACAGAGAGACAGAGATACAGAGGAGGAGTGAGATGATGAAAACTAAACTCATCCACATGAAAACTGAAAACAGAACAAAACAAAAAACTGACTACTTCGGTACAATGACGGATTATGACGCTTATATTTACGAACTTCTGGAAACGTAACAAGTAAATCAGAAATAAATTATGCTTGACTACGAGAAAGTAAGCAGGTAAGGGGACGAAGTATACAAAAGAGAGAGAAAGGATAGAAAAAGAGGTAGTAGGGAGAAGGATAGAGAGTAAGGCTGTGATAGAAAGAGGGGAATGGAAAGAATAGGTGTGGTAGAGAAAGAAAAAGAAGTAGACGTGAAGAAAGGGAAGGAAAGGGGCATCAAAACGAGAGGCTGAAAAGGAAGATGAAGTCGTCAAGAGGGGAGAAGAGGGGAAGGATATAAGGAGGGAGGGTAGCAGGGAGGGAGTGAGGAAAAGAGAGGAGAGGAAGGGAGGGAGGGAATGAGGATGAAGACGTCAGCAGCTCACCCGCCCTGACCAGTCCACTCTCACTCTCACTCTCCCCTCTCTCTCTCTCTCTCTCTCTCTCTCTCTCTCTCTCTCTTTCTTCCGGACCCTCCCTTCTCCCACCTCTTATTTCCATTATTTTCCCTTATTTTCGCGCCCCACATTAGCCCTCCCGCTATTCTCCACGGTGTTTGTGTGTGTGTGTGTGTGTGTGTGTGTGTGTGTGTGTGTGTGTGTGTGTGTGTGTGTGTGTGTGTGTGTGTTCGTGTTGGATGTGTTCACTGCTTGACTATTAAGTGACATAAGAGTAAAGGACACAAAACTCCACGGGGCTTCCACTGTATATTGTGTAGTGTTAGGGTGTAGGTGTGTAGGTTAGGTTAAGTTGAGTTTTAATGCGTTTGATTTGATTAAGGTTAGTTCACAGCTGTTTTCACCCGTCATTTCATAACTATTACTACTACTACTACTACTACTACTACTACTACTACTACTACTACTTAAGAGAGAACCAGGAAAACGAGAACGAGGAAAACGAGGGTGGGGAATTAGGGGGGGGCACGAGGTCAAAGATAAGTCAGAATTAAATTTCCAGACTCAACGTTAAAGCGTCTTGAACTTCCAAGTCTTTTCTCGTTTATACATTTTTTCTTTTTATTATATTTACAAGAAGGAAAAAAAAAGCCTTGCGAAGATAGATTAGATCAGCTTCGCCATCCCGTCAAGGAAGGAGCCAGAAAGTCAGTCAGTTTAGCCACTCAGCCAGTCACCACGCAGCATGTCAGACAGTCGGACAGTCACCAAGTTAACGTCATGCCCTAATCTATCTGCAGAGTTCAAGGATAAGCACCTCACTAATCTTTCTCTAGTAAATCAAGCACTTGTATCACCAATAAAGTAACATCACTCAGTCAGATATCAGACAGGCACCCACTTAGCAAGGTCAACAGCTATCTTATTCTGTCAATTCTGTCAGTCACTTAACCAGAAACTTTCTAATCAGCTAAATCTGTTAGGCATCCATGTATCTAGTCAAACATTCAATTCAGTCAGTCTGTTGGCCAGTCAATAAGAAAACTTAGTCAGTTAAGCCACTGTACCAACCACACCATCAGTTCAATATAACCTAAGATCTTAACCACGTAGCCAGACAGTCAGAAATTATAATACATTTTCCTATTTCTTATTTATGCATATTGCAGTCGATAATATTTTGCCATCACTTTTCTCCTTCCATGCAGTCATTTTCAATTAAACCAGCGAATCAACCTGTCGTAATCATTTAAGCCTTACATTCCGTATGATCTAAATTAACCGCAGTTTATCATGAAGCTCACAGATACGTTAAACCTACACAGCACAAGACCCACGCTACCAACACATCACCCAGAGTCACGAACCAAAACCTCTATGCTAACACTGAGACATCTACACTAGCAGCGGCGAACTACAATGCAAACACTCACCCTCCCTCCCAACCACCATTACTACAACCACCATCACCACCACCACCCGTACACTATCCCGTGAATGTCTGATCTTGATGCTAGGATTCTGCCGTCACTCCCCCCTTCGGTCCATCAAGCTTCTCTTTATCTGACGAACCATCTTGGCTTCTGTACGCCCATGATGAGAGGAGGAGGAGGAGGAGGAGGAGGAGGAGGAGGAGGAGGAGGAGGAGGAGGAGGAGGAGGAGGAGGAGGAGGAGGAGGAGGATGGGGAGAAGGAGGATGGGGAGAAGGAGGATGGGGAGAAGGAGGAAGAGGAGAAGGAGGATGAGCAGGAGGAGGAAACTGTTGGCATTACCTGTTTGAGTATGAGAATGAGAGAGAGAGAGAGAGAGAGAGAGAGAGAGAGAGAGAGAGAGAGAGAGAGAGAGAGAGAGAGAGAGAGAGAGAGAGAGAGAGAGAGAGAGAGAGAGAGAGAGAGAGAGAGAGAGAGACGACAGAGACGAGACAGAAGTGAAAGGAAATAACTCAGGGAGATAGAATGTAAGAAGCGAGGTAAAGGAAACGCAGAGAGAGAGAGAGAGAGAGAGAGAGAGAGAGAGAGAGAGAGAATGTCGTGTAATGGATGGAGAGAAGTAAAAAGGGAGCAGGAGAAGATCTGATGGAGGGAGGAAGGGGAAAAAATGGAGGGAGGGTAAGGGAGAAGAAAATACTTCTCTCCAGTCCCTTAATTACTGGAAGAAGAGAGAAGAGACGATAATGATGATGAGGATGAGGAGAACGAGAAAGTGGAGGAGGAAATAAGAGCAAAAGAGAAGACGACGACGAAGAAGACAAAGACGAAGACGAAAACGAAGAAAAAGAAGAAGGTGAAGAAGAAAAAGAAGAAAAATAATTATGGTAGTAACGAATATTGACACTGCTTGAGAAGTTTCCCAGAAAAGAGGAAGTGTGACCAGAAACAGTCCACTTTATGAGACAGACAATGACAAAAAAGAATGAGAGAGAGAGAGAGAGAGAGAGAGAGAGAGAGAGAGAGTACAGACAGATAAACAAACAGCCAGAAAGAAAGACAGATATCCACTAACGAATTAAAGAATAGTAATAATCTAAGATGAAATTCAAGTTTTCAGGCCAAAAAGAAGCGAAATTGTGGATGATTCAGTGACGTCTAGTGAAGGATGGAAGAAAGGATGGATAGAATGAGGAATGGAGGAAAGATTGAGGGAGAGAAAGATGGAGAGAGGAATTGATGTATGGATGGAAGGGAGGCAGAAAGGACTGGAGGAAGACAGAGAGAGAGAGAGAAAAAAAAAAGAGATAATTTCCATCCACGTAAGAAAATACATAACTTAGATGTTTGAGGAGTCTCTCTTTCTCTCTCTCTCTCTCTCTCTCTCTCTCTCTCTCTCTCTCTCTCTCTCTCTCATCCATCCAACACATCCTTTCATTCTTTTCCCATACATTTATCCTTTTCTTCCATTCTCTCTGATTCCTCTCATCCATACTCCAACTTCCTGCATTCCTTCTTATTCTCTTGACCCCATCCATGTCTTCACCTCCTGACCAACCCCTCTTACTTCCCTTCCCTCCTTTTCTCCTTTCCTTCTCTCCTTCCCTCCCTCCCCATCCTCCTTCGGTCATAAGTCCCCTCCAGTGTCTCCTGCCAAGTTCTCCCTCCGACCTGCTGATGAAGGACTTCAGCATCCTTCTTCCTTGGCACTTCTTGGCCTTCTCTCCTTCCTTCCTTCTCCTCTCGTCTCTTGACTTTTTTTTCCCTTTTTTAATCCTTTTCATTTTTACGGTTTTTCGCTTTTATCTTCTAGACTTTATTTTCGATTCTTGGACTTTCTGACGGTTGGTTTGTCTGCCTCTCTCTCTCTCTCTCTCTCTCTCTCTCTCTCTCTCTCTCTCTCTCTCTCTCTCTCTGCACCCCTCGCCTTTATTTGGACGGTTATACAGTGTCATAATCGACCTTTATTATGGTGAGAGTGGCCGCCCTTTGCCCGCCTTCGATCCGCAATCCGCGCCCCGAAATAATCAATGGTAAAGAGAGAGAGAGAGAGAGAGAGAGAGAGAGTTCTAGCTAAGTCCCTCGCAAGGATACTATAAAAACTTAAAAGCACTGGAAGATGAATGAGTAGAAGAAAATAAAGAAGACCACGCCGTATCAGTGAGAGTGACAAGCAGGAGGCGCCTTGGACGGGATGAACCAAGGGCATCAAGGCAATAAGAAGTCACAAAAAGAAAACACAATGCTCAACTATATAAGACAGCTTCATTTTCACTTATGGGCACTGATCGAGTTCTCCCTTCTGTCAGATGAAGGAGTGATTTCAAGGCACATCTTTCTTTAACCATTAGCCACAGTGAGATGTTTCTTCTTTCACTGCCAGTTCTAACCATTATACCAGATGAAAATTGAAGAACTCATTCTTGTAATAATTTTTCTTTCTTGTAGATTCTTATAAATATTTCAAGTGTTGTTTACAGTGCCATGAATTGTTGCATATAGCTCGCAGGGAGAGACTTTTAAATCACGAGGAAATGTATATATACGCATGAATTATTCTATTTGAAAGACTTCGCAAAGATGGGAAAAAAAAAGATGCAATAAATAAATGTACTTACGAACTCTACTAAGACAAAGAAAATAACGATGCAATAGATAAATATCGCTAAAAGATGGTGTTGTTTGTTTATTAAGGGGGAACAGAATATCTTGTAGTAGAATAAGACATCAGAAGTCCTGCCATCACATTCAATAACCATTTTCTCCAATATTCACACTATAACACTAATGACCTCTTTATTGAGCGCCACAAATTAACGCAACATATTTTATCCGTACATACCACCACCACCACCACCACCACAACATTGTTCCTCCAGCTGCTCGTGTAATCATTTTCCAAAGAGACAAATTGACGAGAGACTTTGAAGATAGCGACACGAGACGTCAATTTCTCCCTCGCTGTAAATAGCTGGAGGGAAACCCATAAGGACGAGAGAGAGAGAGAGAGAGAGAGAGAGAGAGAGAGAGAGAGAGAGAGAGAGAGAGAGAGAGAAAGCCACCACTCACTACCGCATCGCAAGCCGCTTCAATCCGCTTAAAAACACGAGCACCGAAAGAAAATCCAGCGAAGACGGAAAGAAAAGAAAAGAACGAAGGGAAAGAAAATGTTCAGGAAGAGTCAGTCCCATGATATTTTTGTGGAGATATCAGAGGAGAATTAGAGAGAGAGAGAGAGAGAGAGAGAGAGAGAGAGAGAGAGAGAGAGAGACATATGATCACACATGGAGTCCCTCTTGATTGTTAGGGAAACATTCGAATTTCTATTTATGCCCCCCGTGCCCTTCCATGTTCATTGTTTCTCAGGGTTCCGTCCCCCGCCGATAGATGTCAGTAGTGAGGCGGGGCATTGAAGCGAAGCAGCCATCGGAACGGCTCACAATATGTTTCATGACAATATGAGCTCTATGTCAGCAAGGGGAGGGCGGGAGGGAGGAAGAGAGAGGGAGATGAGGGAAGGGTGGCGGGAGGGAAGGAGACACACACACACACACACACACACACACAGAGAAGGGAAACTGTTAAGAGGAAGAGAGACCTGAAAGAGGGAGGGAGGGAGAGAAGAGATGAAAATAAAGGGGTGGAGAATAGCAGGGTAAGAGAGAGAGAGAGAGAGAGAGAGAGAGAGAGAGAGAGAGAGAGAGAGAGAGAGAATCATCAGGTAAACGACGTCTGTACATAATAATAGTGAGGGAGGGAGTCTCGTAGGGTGCCATGGGAGTTAGCCCGCTCCTTAATTCCCTATACATACAATAGAATTATGGCCAAATACATTATTTTGCTTTTTTTTTACCATTATACGCTCTCACAACTTCGCTCTTCCTCCCTCTTCTCCTTGTACCTCCTCCTTCTCCTTCTCCTCTTTATCTCCACTCCTCTCCACGTACTTTCCTCCCGTCTCTTTATCTCTTCTCTACCTTTCGTCTCTCTTGCTGTACTTTCTTGTTCTCTCTTTTCCTTCCTTTCCATCTCAAATTGTACATTCCTCTTTCCCTCTTTTTTATTGCATCTTCACACCTTCTTTCTTCCTCTTTTCTTTACCTTTCCTTCTTCGTCTGTCTTACGTACTTTTTACCTTTTTCTGCCTTCCTTTTCCTCTCTTACTTTACTTTACTCATCTTCCACAAAAAAATAGATGATTACTGTTTAAATCGTGACAGAAAAAAATATTGATCTTTGAGTTGTTGTTTATGGCATTAAAAAAAAATAAGGAAAGATGGAAGGAAGAAAGAAGAAAGGAGAAGGGGAAGGAATGAGAAGGGGAGCCGAGAAAGAGGAGGAAAGGAGAGGGAACCCAAGTAGAGGAAAGGAATGAAAGTGTTTTGAAAGGGACAAAGGAGAAGGGGAAGGATTGAGTGGAAAAATTGAGAAAGGGACGGAAGAAGAGGGGGAAAAATAAAGCGTGGAAGAAAGGAATGGAAGTATTTTCAGCATTTTTGAAACGACGATACTACGAGCGACAGGAAGAATTAGAAGATAACGAAAGGGGAAAGTGTTCTACATGTTACATAAATTGTCTTTACATACAGTGACAGGGAATCATACGCAACAATTCTGAATATGGAAATAACACCCTCCCTTATTCATTCATCCATTACATTTCTACCTCCCTCTTCCCTCCCTCTCCCTCTCCTTCTCCCTACTCTCCCACTTACTCTTTCTCTCAACTCTCCAGACTCTTCCAGTCATCCAGACACTCGCTCCAACCTATCTTCGTATCCCTCTCCAATACCCTCCAGTCTCCCTTCCTTCTCTCCATCCCTCCTCTCTCTGACCTTCCCTCTTTACCCCCTGTCCCTCCATCCTGCTCCTCCTTTCACCCCACAGACTCGCTATCCTTCATTCTAAAAGTTGCAGGAAACTTTTTATTACCTTTCAGAATTAGATCATCTTCCGCCAGCCAGTTAATTATCAAAGGGAATAGATTAGCGTCGTCGGGGGTGCTGTGGTCGAGGCAAGGTTTCGGCCACCTACAGATCTGTCTTGGGCTTGTATTCAGATACGCTTCGCTCTCTCATCATGTCTGTTTTCCAAGGCCATAGAGATGCTTAACCGGGTTCTCAAGAGTGTTTTTACCTGTGAATAATGTAGAAATCTTGTTAATATGTCACTAGAACAGTAAAAACAACCTTAAAAATCCGTGTGGCTTCTACTGCATCCCTTTCACAGTATATTCCAAACTTGGTTCCAAAGCTTCCCTCACCTGTACCAACCCTCGTACGCATAGCTGAAGAAAGGTGGAGAATATTGTAGGAAGAAATATGAGAACAAGACGCTAAATAGGCTCCTTTTTTTGTGGTAGGGAATTTATAAAAGAAAGAAGATTAAGCGGGGAAAAGGAAGAAAAAGCTGGGAAAGAATGAAAGAGAAGACTATCGGTCACCAAGAGTCACCAGCAGTCAGTGTGAATCACCAAGAATCATCACAACTCACTCCGAATCACCGTCATAAATCACTACCCAAGTCGCGGCAAGACACGCTGAGTCATCTGAAGTCTGTCTTGAGTCGCTGCCAATCACCTTAGATTACCTCGAGTCATCCCTGAGTCATCACCATATACCTATAGTCATCATAATTTATTCTCAGTCATCTAGAGTTAAAGTAAGTCATGCAAGAGGTATCCTGACTCATGTTATAGTTTTGCTAGTCAGCTTGAGTCACTTTTACTGACCCTACGTTATCTTAAGTTATTCAGAGTTATCTCGAGTCCTGCTAACTCACGTGATAGTTGTTCTAGTAATCCAGAGTCCACTAGAATCACCTAAAATTATCTCAAGTCATCCATCGTTACCATGAGTTTCTCCAAGTCATTTCGAGTCACCCAAAGTCACTCTCCTTGAGTCATCCATAGTCATCCAAAGTCACCCACAGTCATTAAGAGCCATCCAGAGTCACCCAAGTCACCTCGAGTCATCCCGAGTCACCCCAAACATAATCAAATAGTGGCAGCGATGATCCATTTTCCGGCGTGGCTCGTGACGCGGCTCCCTCGGGTCCTCTGCGACATTTACCAAGAGCTCCTGTTTCTAATCTCTCCCCCTTTGTGAGATGATTATCATTTTGATTAGTGATTCACTCGGGAAGAGGCAGGCAGGCAGGCAGGCAGGCTGGCGAGGGACGGGAGGGAGGGAACCAGGGAGGAAGGCAGGGAGGGTTAAGTCGCAGTGTTGGCTTTGGTGACAGCAATTGGCTGGGACTGCTGTGTTAGGGGAGTGCTGTGGTGGTGTTGTGGTGTTTTGATGGATTACTTTAGTGGTAGGCCTGATGGGATGAGTATGTGGTGGAGTTGCGGTGATTTGAGGATGTTGCTGTAATGGTGGTGGTGCTGAGTGAAGTAGGGAGGGGCAATGTGCAGGCAATGTGTCATTGCGTATCTGCTTTTGAAGGAGCGTGGCATTGACTCGCATGATAGAGGGACAACCTGCTGCTGACGACGTCATGAATACCCTGCTGCCGTGGCCTTGGCGGGGTGTCGAGTGCAGTGGAGGATCGCGCCATTGTTACATGCGAACAATCACTTTTCCTCTCGCTTTTTACAGTCGCTTTCAACTGAGACGCAGCTACGATCCTTTGTTTCTGGCGGGTTGCGTGAATGCACTTAAGCTTAGAGCAGATAAATCAACAAAGAATGACGTCGTGAGACCCACAAATCGGGAGTCAGATATATCATAACAATACCAGAGCTGCGACAATACTCAGGAGCAAGAGAGCGCGCAGCCACGCTCCCCCGTAAGGTCGAATTTCACCCTCGACCGACAGAGCAAACCCACCCTGATGATCGTATGATGGGCGCGTGCTTCTCCCCCTCGTCGAAAACACTCCAAGTCCATCAAAAGCCATTACGGGAACCCAGAAGCGAGGGATTAAGCCGATTACAGCATACAAGATGAATTATTACGGGTTTAAAATGGCTTGGCTCGTGTCACATCGAATGAACTGGTGCACAGAGTCACTTCAGAAAGGAGGGAGGGAGGGAAGGAGGGAGACAGGCAGGAAAGGAGGGAGAGAAGTGCGCCGAGAGAAGTATAACGTGATGTCTGCGCAGTTGTGATATTTTATTCTTTTTCTCTCTTGTTCCAGACGAGCATCGTGACATGAACGGACACCACGAGGATGACCTGAAGCGGCAGAGAACCCAGTACAACACCGACCCTCTGTATACCAATGTAAGTTGTCCAAAGCAGTTTTTATAAGATAGCTATTCCTATCAGTTACTTTTATCACGACCCGTATTACGACAATAACAAGACATAACTATACCACTACTACTACTACTTCTATTATTACTACTACTGCTACTACTACTACTACTACTACTACTAATAATAATAATAATAATAATAATAATAATAATAATAATAATAATAATAATAATAATAATACTGACAGGATGAGAAAATCCTCCACCAGCCTCATGAAAGTGGAGGTGCTAGGGAAGGAGACGAGAGAAAGAATGAAGTGAAGACGAAAGATTTAAGAAACAGGAGGTCTTAACAGTAGTGAGAAGCAAAGAAGGAAGGAAGGAAAACAGGAGGAGGAGGAGGAGGAGGAGGAGGAGACAGAAAGAACCATCCGTCTCGAGCCTCAGTACTCGGCGATATTACACATGCAGGAGAACAGGGCCTCGGGGACCTCTTAAATTGTCGAATTTCAATAGGGGTAATTTATTTTCCTCAAGACTAAGAGAAAAGGTATCTCTAAAACTGACCTTCTCTTCTTCCTTCCATTCCTCCTCTTCTTCTTTCTCTTACTTCACCTCTTCCTCCTCTTTTTCCTCCATTCCTCCCTTCCTCCCTTCCCCTTCACGGCTCCCAGTCCCCTTACCCCCTTCCCCCAGTGAGAGGCACCACGGCCAAGACAAAGAGATCTTATTCCACCATCTCGGGAGAAAATGGTGGAGTCTCAGATGTCCTACAACAAAATTGAGCAATAAAACAGATTTATTATATCCCGGCGCTCCAAATCACCAAACAAAGCAGTCCATATCTTTCATAACCCTTGGTGGAGGAGTCATTTGTAATCTTATTGGTCAATTCGTGATGCGAGGCCCCGGTCAGCGGCGACCAATCAGACCTCTTGGATCATATTCCCGGTCACAGGAGAGCCAATCAGAGGCCTTATTACCTGCTTTGAAATTCCAAGAGGCGCCGTGCCAATCTCAATTTGTTGAGGCAGCTGATTTATGGCAGCGTTACGGTCCCTTTTATTTGTCTTCGAGCCGTCTTCCTTCGCCTTTTATTTGCGCGGGGATCGTAGCCCCCAAGTTATAGCGCAGACATTTTGGTTTATGGTAGTGGCTGGCTGGCGGTACCGTGCTGCCAACCCCACGACCCATCCCCACCGCCCCACGTCCCCCGCCACGTCGTAATATCCCCGCACCCTTTTCTCCCCTTCTGTATGGCCCTGTGCCACCTCTTCTCATCTCCTCCAGTCTCATGTCAAGCTGACCCGCTGGCACTGTTCCCTTCTCCTTGTTCCCGCAACTGGCCACCAGAGCGACAAGCACACTCTCCGGGAATCCATTTTATGCTCACTGGGACTTACCACGACTTATTACCAGGTGCGCCTCGAGGCAAACCAACCGAGCACCGCCCTCAACACTCTCACCTCACCGGCACTTATGCTCGTCGCCTCCATCAGTATAAATACAAACAGTAATGATAGCACAGGCATGAGCGTGACGGAATCGATTTCTCATTTTTTTCCCCCGTGACTGTTAATAAATAATCCTCAATCCTCACGTCATACAATTTTATGGAAAACAAGAGCTGGCATTAAGCACTCAAGCGGCCAAGGTTCGGTGTTGACTCTACCGATCCACGCAACGCCCCCGACCCCTCGCCGTGTCCGGGGGACCACGGCGAGTCAGCGGGCAGCCCCACCCACTAATTTTCGAGGTGACGGCGTGAGCTGGACCGTCCATCACACACACACACACACACACACACACACACACACACACACTTAGAGGAATCAATGTCATGTAATGAACCACTTCCCCCTATCACTGATGCAACGCTCAACTGCAAGAGGGTAAGGGCATAGCAGTGCTTCTCCTTCTCTTCGTCCTCCTCCTCCCCTCCTCCTCCTCCTCCTCCTCCTCCTCTTCCTCCTCCTCCTCCTCCTCCTCCTCCTCCTCCTCCTCCTCCTCCTCCTCCTCCTCCTCCTCCTCCTCCTCCTCCTCCTCCTCCTTCCTCCTCCTCCTCCTCCTCCTCCTCCTCCTCCTCCCCCTACTCCTCCTCCTTCCCCTTCCTCCTCCTCCTCCTCCTCCTCCTCCTCCTCCTCCTCCTCCTCCTCCTCCTCCTTCCCCTTCCTCCTCCTCCTTCTCCCTTTCTCCCGCTGGCCGCGTGCACACACACATTCACTCACAACCAACGACTCCAGGACTGCCAAAAGCTTTCACATCCAGCGGTGATTATGGTTTCTCTCCAGCCCGCCAGCGCGATTCGATCAATTCACTTACGTACCTCGCTGCTACGCCAAGTTTTTTTATGTGCTCTCTGTAGGAAGCGTGAGTGATGGGTTATGGAGGGCAGTTAGCGCTCTTAACACCATCGCTACCACCACCACCACCACATTCTAGACCGCCATTATACCCCCCAGTACACTGCACCAACAGCACCGGTATACTCACCCAGTTCGTGCATATGTACGTACGTTCCTAGTCCTTTCCCTGTACATATTCTTTTTGAAGACTGTCATACACACACACATACACACACAAAACGTCTTTAATAAGTTAAGAGCGCGTCCGTCACATGGTTAAAAAAAAAAAAAAAAAACAGTAGGTAAAGTGTCGAGTTGATATACTGACTCCACTCTCGGCCTTTCGACCTCTGTGCGCACCTGCCAGTATAGGATTTCCAGGTAACCCTATTTGGCAGTATACATAATGAATAGCCTCCTGTGCTACGTTATGCTGTGATGTGCTATACTGTGCTGTGCTGTGCTGTGTGTGGGTGGATGGGTGGGTGGGTAGGTGGTATGTATTAGTGTGTGAATAATACAGATCGACAAAATTACATGGGGAGAAATGGTTGTGATATGTTTGGAGAAATGTCTCAAAATCACTACGATAAAGAAATAGAAGATGTTCCGTAATGTTAAATTATATTGTTCAGTAGTAATGTTGAGATTAATTAACTTTTTATTATCTTATCACACCGCCTTGCCTTCCCTCCCGCAGATGTTGTGGCCGAAGCAGTGGCCGCCCCTGAAGACTGAGGACGCCGCCAAGACCCTCCTGCCAGATCTCGGAGGAAGCGTTCCGAGCGGCGCCGCATCCCCCTACAGGTGAGGCGAGGGAATGGCCCTGTCCTAACTAAACTTAACCTTTTACCGCCTACCAAGAAACTGTGGTAATTGCTAGGACCGGCAAATGTTTCTCATTGTTCTGTTTCTGTCGCTGCTCTTACTTATTTCAATCTCTGCATTCTTTTTACTTTCTTTTCCATGTAAGAAACTATCCAAAATATCCTAATCAATATTCGAACGCTTAACAGGTGTGTTCTGGATGAGTAGCTTTATTATGTTCCTTTACTTGCCTTCCATGTGATAACAGTTTTTTTGAGTACAATCATTCATCCTAATCGTGAGTCTCGTGGTTCTTCCAGCAGCGTCCAATCCTTCGTGGATCACCCGACCAGCTACCCCTCGGTGTCGGCGGCCTCCATCTCCACGGACGCCCTCTACGAGACCATGTCCATGACTCAGTCCAACAGCAACCACGTGTACTCGCCTCCCCTCGCTACCTCCCTCGGTAAGTCCTGCACCTGCCTGCCTGTCCCCTTTCTCCTCCTCCACCAGCACTGCCAGGTCCCCCGTGGGTCACCTCAATCTGGTAAGTTGTCTGCTGGGAGGCGTTCGTTCATGGTGATGGGTATGATGGTCCGTTGCTCCAGATATATAGCCTATACCTGGCCTGCGAAGACACGTGGTAGAGTAAAACGAAAGAGAGAGTTAGAGACTTTTTTTTATTTTGTTATTCGTCCCGAAGAGTCAGACGAGGACTCTAACCTCTCCTACCCTTCTGATTGGCCTCCTACAGGTAGCGCAGGTGGCCTGACCCCCCTCACACCCATCACTATGCAGGACGTGAAGCCTGTCCTAGCGGCATCCTCAGTCCTTGACACCACCGCCTCCCAGTACCACCAAGGTAAGGACACGGAACGACACACCAAACTAGGAAATTTTATGATTTAGTCCAATTTACTCGGTGTCTTTCTCCCAGTTTATATGATAATGTTATTCTCATCACTATTAACAGATACCCATCTATGTTCACCTCATCACTTTACTTTCATTACTAGCCATCCACGGTTGTTCTAACGGGGGTATGGGGTTCTTGGAGTCATCCTCTGGAGGTGCTAACACGTCATCACCACCACCACCTCACAAGTAACATCACACACCACGCCGTGCATACAAACCAACAATCATCGCTGAGTCAATATCATAAATGGGACTTTCTCGCCGCTGACACGTGAAAGACCAGCCTGCACTCTGCACTCTGGCACCTTCCGCTAAGCGACAGCCGGCGACCTCCCCGTCCAGGCAATCCCATTAAAGATCTTGAGGACAGAGCGAAGTCCTGGCCACCGAGATGGGGGAATTACCTCCCCAGAATGAGAACCCCGGCCAACTTTGCTCATAAACTCGCGGGAATCGCTACCCACAAGTCCGTCTTCCCGAGTGTAAACTCAGCAAGTTTCACGAGAGAAGTCAGCTTGTTTGACTTAAGGTCTGGCCGCTCAGTCCAAGTGTTTGTTAACGACTCCGGTTAAATCAATTGTTTCCACATGCGGTTTTAAATTTAGGTGCGCAAAAGAGTCTTAAATACATACTACCGTTTTTACAATAAAGAAAGAACCTTTTTCTTTTCCCCTCGCCACAAAAAGGAATAATGTATTGTCATCAGCATTTCCTGAGATCCCTTCTGAACAGACTCGCCAATAAGACTCATAATGATAATTTACATGAGCCAGAGTAACGACCTAAACGGTATGTGAACGCGGCGCGTGGAAGGGGAGAGAGCCGCAGCCAACTGTGGATTCGATTATCGCAGGAAACAGGAAGGCACTTGTCATATCTTCCATAATTTCTTCTTCCTTTTACTCTATCCTCTCCGTCTTTCTCTCATTCAATTTTGATATTTTTTCCCCTACCCTTCCATTTCCTCACTTTCTCTCTCAAGACGTCACGGAGTCGGCAGCCATTTTGGGAGAAGACCTTTTTCCCTCATCGTGTGGTTTTTACAGCCTCTCTCACGAACTTCGGCGACCGTTCCCCTTCCTCCGTCTCCTCCGAGGTCGCTAAGTTATAAAGTTTATTGATTTTTCCCCTGTCTACCTTTTCTTCCATCCACTGAGATCCACATACGTGTAAAAAGGAGTGACTCTAGGGAGAAGTACGATATCTTGGGCTCGGAGAAAGGAAGGAAGGAAGGAAAAGCGAGGAAGTGTAGGAACGGGGGAGGGGAAAGGGAATGTAGTAACTCATCTTGCGTCCGCCAGCGATGCCCAGGACAATGGTGGATTTTACAGTGTAGGAGTCCAGTATTCAGCCATGGAATTTTATCGCTTTTCCTCTGCTGTGAAAAGCGAGGCTGTGGGGATAACAGTGATTTATACCAAGCGTAGACTCTGGCAGGCGCTCAGATCTCGTGCGTCAAACGGCTCATCTAAAAACTGTACAATTTGGTTCCTCGTGAGAAGCAGCACCAGTGACAAGTCCTAATAACATGTGGCTCTTCCGAGACGCGTGATTGCAGAAATACCATTCGAGTTCGAAGTAAAAATCTATCAGTAATTACCGTCTAAAACTTGACTAATTTCATCTATTCATCAGTATGACGTGCGCACGATTAAGGGAAAACTTAGAAAGTTAAATTGATGAAGAAATGAGTCACTCGTACTCATGATGTCGATTCATGTTGTGTTAATTCATGCACACATAGGTACACACACGGCACTCATCCATTCCACTCGGGGCAGGTGATCTGAGTACTGATACTGATACTGGTCATAAGTTAAGTTAAGGTGCATCTCATCGCCATCACTAACTATTTAACAAAGCATCATCATTAATCCTCACTGGACCCATTGTTCCTCACTCACTGGTGACATACACACACAAGCACAAACACACACACACACACACACACACACACACACACACACACACACACACACACACACACACACACACACACACACACACACACACACACACACACACACACACACACACACACACACACACACACACACACACACCACCCCAGACCATCAGACTAATGCCCCTGGGCTCCCCTGAAGAGAGGTGTTTTGGTGACCATTAACTCTGACTCGCTAAACTTGGCGCCACCCAGACCTTCGAGTGGCACCCTCACCCTCCTCCTCCTCCTCCTCCTCCTCCTCCTCCTCCTCCTCCTCCTCTTATTTTTCCTTTTCTTCTTCTTTTCTTCTTCTTCTTCTTCTTCTTCTTCTTCTTCTTCTTCTTCTAATTCTTGTCCTCCTCCTCCTCCTCCTCCTCCTCCTCCTCCTCCTTTTGCATGCCTCTCGCCCTTCGCCAACAACGAGTGCATGAGAGAGAATGTTTCTAGTTTCTCTTCGAATGCCGCAAGTCGCATGAAGCATGACTCACTAACATCACGGAGGATTAGACGCAGTTACGAGAAAATGAAATGTTGATGTTACAAAAAGACATGCTCTTCTTATGGTGTGTGTGTGTGTGTGTGTGTGTGTGTGTGTGTGTGTGTGTGTGTGTGTGTGTGTGTGTGTGTGTACAATGCCATCATCCGCATCTGCGCACCTCACATAGTGTTTGCACCATGCACTTGTAGTTCAGAGTTTGGAGCAAGATGCAGCTCACTAGATCCTTAAATGTTAGTTTGATGTGACCCTCGTGTTTCTGCCGTGCTCTGGTGGGAGGAGTTAGTGGTGTGGTGGTTGTATGACCTGATGAGGGGCTTTCCCTCTTACGTGATACACCGTCTATTCCACTCCTCGAGACTCTCCCTAACGAGCACCGTAGACCTGTAGGAGGAGCATTCTGTAGCTAAGCCAGATTTAGTGCCTTTCCCTTCACGTGTCGTGTGAGACAGTGGACAAGACACATTCAGTAGGGCCACCATCTGGGAGCTTAGGGCCGCAGCTTCTTGCCATAGCAATAGTTCCTGGGAGCTGGAACCCTACATGACGTGCAGCTCCCAGGTTGTACAGATGACAGCACCTCATTCATGGAGACATTATTTAATTAGTTAATGTCATCTGCACAATGTCAGCAAGCCTCAAGCTCAGCAGAGATCAAAGCATTGCCTTGGAAATATCGAGATTCATAGAATTGTGCAGTGGATCCATCCTGAGAACGAACTCGTAACATTGGCCAATATTTGTATACATTAGCAACAAGGTTATAAGATAGAGACATTTTTCTTGCCCTAAAGAATCCTTATAATGTTCATAAATACTGGCCAGTAGTAAAAGTCGTTCTCTTGCTTTGGTCTCGTCACACAGTTGTATGAATGCCGAGTTTTGTTTACTTCTATGGTAATAAGCTGAACCCCAAAGCTGTGTGCTGGAAGTCAGAACTGAATGTATCCTGAAATTGCCTGACCACCGGGCTTACAAGACGCCCACAGACTGGATCCCAGGCAAGAGTGTCTGTGTCTCTTGCCCACACGACACGTGGTCTCCCAACATCCCTGTCACAAATTAGGCTCAATATTCCTAGTACCTGACGGCCAGCTTGCCTTGAAGCGTACCAGCATATTGGGATGATTTGTGGTGGGAGAGATGCAGAAGGAGAGGGAAGGAGAGTAGTTTGTGTGTGGGTGTACACGAGCGTGTGTGTGATGATAGCACGTTGTTGTCTGCACGTCAGGAGGGACCGTCTACACGCCCCTCAGCACCCCTCAGCCCGCCGGCTACGCCAGCACCCTGACCCCAGCCCACTACCCGGAGCAGCACACGCCCGCCTCACCCCCAACCCAGTGCACCTCTAACGACACTGTGACGCCGCTGGACAACCTTGTGGTGGCACCCTGCTCCTCGCCTCTCAAGGCTGACACTCCCTGTACCACAGCCCTCACAGTCCTCCAGCCCGCATCCCACGCCCACGCCGCCACTCACCACGCACATGTATCCACCCATGCACACACTCCTACCCACGTGCATACAACAACGCACGCCCACGTACCAATGCACGCCCACGTAGCGGCCACTCCACCTGATCCAGCTTATACCTCCCTCCCGTCCATCACTCATTACTCAGGTAAGTTGTGCAAGACGGCCGCCTTGCGCGCATTCGCCGCCCCACCCTCCTCTTGCATGCTTCATTCTCTACCACGCCTGTGTTTATGGCATGTGCAATTGTAGCACGCAACCCATGTCTGATCTTAGCCAATGTAGTCCCGTGTCCTGTAGAAACGGATTATGTGACTGGCGCTCCCATCACCACTTCCCTCCTCCATCCTTCTGTTCCAAGCTTCTGTCTGGGAGCTGACCCAAGACCTTTGCGCCACAGACTTGAGGCTTCTCTCGTTATTCTCCTGTGTATGCAAGGAAAAGCTTAATGAAGATGACAGACTTACTCTCACGAAATGATTGACATACTATGAAGGGCTGACAGACATACACTTCCTCGACTTGTTCTACCCCTGACCCCTCACAGGACATCCTATCACGTACACATTCACGTACACAAGGATAGAAACAAAACAACGGTACGTCAATCCACGCAAACACGCACTACAATCTCCCTTCGCTCACCTTACCAGTAACCTAAATCATGATTCAGCAACACTTACCATTCAGTTTTATCATCACTACAATTGACATTACGTAACTACAGTGGTGAGTCACGGACATCCTTGATATATATGTAGGTAAAAAAATAGCTAAATCGGGCCAGATGTACTCTAAAGGTCCGTAGAGAAAGCTCACGTAAATTCATACTATCTATCCTTGACAAATTCCAGCAAATCAGAGATACATTTAAGTTTCCCCTCACGGTTCCTGGAGAGCTTGCGTGTGAACTGTGGCTCTGTGTTGCAGGTACGGCCAGCATAGGAGCCAGCATGACGGACTACACGTACTCGTCGCCATACACCCAGTACACGACCACGTACCCTGCCTACGGGTACGGCACCGGAGGGCTCCTCAGTAAGTAACTGTGAGTATGAATGTTCCTTATTCCTTGGTTCCCTGTGTTGCGGTTTTGGTTGCCTCCGAGGAGCGTCCTGCAGCCTTCCTCTCCTGCTGCGCTCCGATATTCTTCCTTCGCTTCGCCTCATTCTTTTTCACGTTAACCATTTTCATTATTTACCTTACATTTCCTCACTTCATCTTGCCTACAGTCACGCCGTTGTTGGTATTACTATATGAACATTTCATTCTTTGGCTTGATTCATGAAGTATCAAAATTAATGTAAATCCAGATCAGCCATTCTTTGAGATTTGGATCGTGGATGACTTCAGTGAGACAATGGCGTTATGTCTCTGGAACGAGTAAATATTATGCCAGATACTCAAAAAACCGTTCTATAGAAATGAGCAATGACCCAACGTTCTTTCTTATTATCATTTACGCCTATTTTTTTTTTTTAAATAACCTTTGCTCTCATTGAATTCCTTTTATGCATCGGGTTCATTTTGAATAGATATATTTTGAACTTTATTCTCTTCTCTACTTCTTTCTTTTTTTCTTACTGAGTGTCTGTATCATTGTGTTTATTCACTTAAACATTAATTAGAATTCTGCACTGAAGCAAGACTCTCTGAATGAAATGAAAATGAATGCTTACTTTCAGCGTTCATTTCCATGCCCAGTAAGATTTCTCTGACAGCATCTCTTTTCCTCCGCCAGACATGGGTAACTACAGCGGCTCCAGCAACGGTGGTAACAATGGTAGCGGTGGTGCCGTCACCAACAACCCCAACAGTGTCACCAATAACCAAAACCACAACTCCAACAACAATAACAATAACGGCAACAGCACAGCGGCTCGTCTCCGGATGCTGCAGTCAAGTCTGGGGTCCCCAGCGTGCCTCAGACAGGACCGCTGCACGTAGCGCTAACGTGCACACCCCCATACATCACCACCGCCGCAAGTGTCAGTTGATAGTAGCTCTCTGGGCTGCTACAAGACGGCTGTAATTAGAACACATTTTGGTAATAAACTCTTGTGCAATGAATGTTCTGCACACCTGCTCCGAGCCGGGGTCCGCAGGACGACTGTGTGAGGAACACGTAAGAGCCGCACAAGCGTCACGGCCACCGCCGGGCAGGGAGACCAATGCTAGTGTAGCTGAGTGCGTGTTGCAGCAGCACGGACCGATCTCTATAGCTAGGATACCAAAGAACTATCACCACCACCACTTTCAAGTCACGAGCTTGCTTGAGTCAGGACCCTCCTGCCTGTGAGCCTCCCCTCGTCAGGCGCACCCCGAGGAGACAACCTCATCAACCCCCAGGCATTTCGGATTGTACATAGCACCCCCGGGTCCTCCCAGCGTGCGTCTGAGGGAGGGGCGACAGCGGGTGGGACAACCTGGCTCCCCCACACACACCTTTCCACTCTGGGCGCGGGAAGCCTTCCTCCTGTAGTAGGATGAAAGTGGCACCTCCCGCCGCCGGTTACTTCCTCTCTCGGGTCTCGGTATTTTTATTGGGGTTTGTCGCTGTCCAGGACCTACATCTACTGACTCGTGTTTTTGACGTAGATCAAAAACTCTTGAAATCCCTGTAACGTTAAGTTATATTTTTCAACAGAGGCGCCTGTAAAATGGTTATTTGATTACCTCTCCATATATCATATATAAATATATATATAGAATCTATATATAAAGCACACAAATACCTCTCACACTGTCAGCAGAGGCTAAGAACAATAGAATACAGTAGAAGAGTATTTTTTTGTTGGGTGCGCATGTGTGTGTGTCGGCCTGAGCTCCGCCCCTCTCTTACCTCTGAAGGCTGTTTACCAAAGAGGCGTAGTGTGGCTCCTGCCTCCCTGCCTGTTTGTACAAGGCGAAGTTTAGTCAGGTGGACCTCTGTCAGTGAGGTTGCTCTATGTTGGTCTTATTGTAGGAGACCGTTTTGTACAGACCAGTTTTAAAAACAAAAGGATGATAGGCTGAACTATGTATTACTAATAAAAGACCTATTTATAATGTCTGACGGAATACTGAACTAGGTAGGTCGTAGCATTAAGGAAAGAGTAGGCAGTAAGGATTTCCCCTTTTGTACGCTAGTTTTTTTTCTTTTTTTTATTTATTTCGCCCATGTTCCCTCAGTTACAGTGTACAGTATTACCCGTAGAGTAAGTTCCCGCACGGTCCAGCAGCCCACAGAGTGCCCGCGGCATGCCCCGCACCCCGCACGCCGCCCTTCGAACCCCGCGGCCAAGAGTCATCCCGTACGGGTCAGTCCTCACCTGCTCGTCAGGATTATTAGTTTTACACGTGGTTTCAGAAAATGATGATTCTACAAAGCAAGCAAAAAAAAAAATTAAGTCGCGTATCAACGTGTACCTTAGCATTTTTCACATGGCTACATAAACTAGTCCCACTTGGTCGAAAACCGGGGCAGCTGTTGGTCTGCTCTTCAAAGGCGCAATATCTGAACATCCCGTGAGTCTTAACAACTCACAAGCCCCTGTATTATTACTTTACTTCATCCTCAGTAAGTAAAGCACACACTCCCGAGGTCCCCCATTCTCAGTATTCTCCGTTGGGCGCTCGAAGCAGGATTCGAGTCGATCAGTCGGAGCTTTGCATATCATTGTTTCGGAGTCGCAGGCTGTTGGGTGTGGTATAAGGCTTTTGTTTTTTTTTACACTTGGAGTCTGTAGTCGTCTCTTGCGCCTCCATCGCATTGTTCTTGTATAGGTAAATTATTATCATTACTATATATTTTATTTTGGTTTGTGCACATCAGCGTGTAAAGTCACTGTTACTCTTTTTTTTTTCGTTTTATGTCGCTTCTGCATTATTTCTTATGATTTGTATCTATAAACTGTTTTCTACGTCAGGCTGTATACCAGCGGCCCGCAGCACAGTACCGTGCAGCAGTAAGTTGACTATTGGTTGTCAGTTTCTGTAACAGCTTGTCAGAGTAACAGCGGAACTATGACAAACTGAGAGTGTCTTCCAGCACTATGTATGTACAGCAGACTGTTTGTATTTCAACTGATGCTGTTTTAGTCAGACACGTTGAACCTACATATTGATGTATGCAGCAGCAGCGGCGGCGGCAGCAGCAGCAGCAGCAGCAGCAGTAGGTAGCTCTAGAAATAAACCAACGCTGTTTATAGTAAAAAGTTGATCTCATTATCCCTGCATGAAACTTGGCAATATCACTGTGAAGGGGAGAGAGAGAGAGAGAGAGAGAGAGAGAGAGAGAGAGAGAGAGAGAGAGAGAGAGCTCTGAGGTGACGAGAAGTGTCCTTCGTAACCTTTTCTCCACGCAGACTCATCCTTCTACCAAGAGAAAGAATACCTCGTAGTTTTACTATCAACAACTAAAAACATCACACGCTTGAAAAGTTGACTCGGGACAGAAAAATAGAAACGAATAGGTACGAAAGAACACTCTCTGGAAATGTTCACAGTAAAACTTCAAGAATAATGTAGAAGTTGGTTATTTATTTCGAGTCAACAATTACCCTAAAACTTCTGACAAGATGTTTACCAAAGCATGTCAAGCTAATAGGTATTTTCTGGTAGGTGGCAAGGAAGGATCAAGGAGTGCGCCAGGCTGGGCAGATAGTCGGGCACAGAGCTGCAATGAACACCGTTACCCGACCACCGGAGACCCGCGTCTGACCCCAAGTAAAGCTGTGTGTCCCTCCGGTGTGACTCCGCTCGCCGCCTGGAGACTTACTAACTACCCCACGACAACTGACTCTTTCCAGCTGAGATTCACCAAGTTACTTCATAACCATAACACTATGAGAAGAGAAGGAGGAGGAGCTGGGGGGAAGACGAGAGCGAAAGGAAATGGACAGCTAAGGAGAGGAGTTGGCTATACAAAGCGACACTGGCACCTCGTCTCGTTATTACCATCATTGTCCACGGTATCGAACAGGCCGCTTCTTGATTGGCTGACCGGTAACTTGGCTGGCCAATAGCAGCGCTCTCTCCCGGCTTATGTCTTCAAGGTGGCACTCTCAGAAGGAATGTAGGTTTTGAACGATTTATGCCGGACTAACATGGAGGTTTCTTTTAAAATACATTTCTTTCGACAAAATTTTCCACCTCTCTTTTACGGCCAAGAAACTAACAACGTCCGAAAGATACTAAATTTCGTCTAATGAAGTTTGCATTGTGCTAAAACTTACAAGATACGAGTGATGGATTTAGAATATCAGTGTCTTGGATAAGAACAGTTAACTCCTATGGCGCAAACTGCGCGACACACTGCAGGGTTGGTCTCTACACTTGCCTTACCAGCTGGCCCGAGGACAGAGGTACAGTACTGCTCACAGTTTTCACGGTTGATTAGAACAGTAAAATAAGTTACTCTAAATTGAAAAAAAAGTAAAAGAAAACACATAAGAGTACGAATAAACGCAAATACACTGCAATACACATCAAGGTAGCATATAAATGAAAATCGCAAAATAACTAAGAGAGAAAGTTTCTTGATAAAACGTATGAATTTAAAGCAGGCTCCCATTTGATATCTCTTGAGTCCCTATGGCACTATCATCCCTCGAGCGGCGAGCTCCTATCACCTCGGCAGCTCAAGTGCCAGAGTCGCTTGGCACATCCCTCTCTCGCGCCTCCATAAGATCGATGTGAACGGCAGACTCATTGCCAAAGTCTGCCTGGGAGAGAGACCCTGAGTCAGCATGACACGCCCCTCTCTCACCTTTACCTCCTACAGGGTCTCCTCAAAAGACAAGTGCACGACTACAAGAGCCTGGAAAGGAACAGGAAGAGGATATGCAAAGGTCTGTGAGGCAAGTATCGCTAGGCAGAAACTAGAAGAGAAGAGCGAGGAGGTGAGAGCAACGCGTCCATTCGGGAACGAGACATCGACTGAGTGCCAAGGGTGAAGCGAGGAGGACCGACCACCGTGTTGGAGTGCCGACGGCGCCTCTGCCACTGCCGCTACTGCTGCCTCCACACCTTGCACCACTACCACCGCCCACCACTACCACTACCCTCACCGCGCTACACACCACCACTATTGTGATTATAAACACGGCCACCGCTGACGCTGAAATGAGCAGCAAAACTACCGCTAATATAAGAACCTCCTATAATGCTGCTAGAGGTAACAAAGACCTTCCTACATCACAGACCCTTGAAAACCTACACTGATGTCACTGTACTACTGATCACACTAACACTGTCACCTTTAACTCCTTCCGCCGGACGACTTAGGAGTATAAATCAAGGGTTATTTCGTTACATCTTTGGCTTTGCAAGTCATGAAGAAGTAAATTACATAGATCAGAGGACTGTGTATTAAGCGGTAACGAAACTAAGAGCATCGTGTAAAGAGGTGAGTGTAAAGAAGTGAGTTAGTACACATTCAGCTTGTCACACAGGATTCGCTTTATGCACTTGGTTACTTTAAAAGTTCACAGTTACTTGCGCCACTATCGCTGAAACACTGGAGCCTGTAGCACCATCTTTTCTTCCACCATGCGCACGCACGTGCACCCACACACACACGCACACACACACACACAGAGAGAGAGAGAGAGAGAGAGAGAGAGAGAGAGAGAGAGAGAGAGAGAGAGAGAGAGAGAGAGAGAGAGAGAGAGAGAGAGAGAGAGAGAGAGAGAGAGAGAGCCATAACAACACAGACACGCAGACAATGTCCCTTTACACACACACACACACACACACACACACACACACACACACACACACACACACACAGAATCAAGTTTTTCACACACACACAAAATCATAACAAACTAAGCAACACCATTCCTCTCAGTAAAGGAATAGCTGAAAGACATTAAGGAGAACTGTCCCGCAATTCATCAATAAAATGATACATATAGGGAAGTTAACGTAGTAAGACTGGCAAAGTAATGATGAGAAAAAGAAGAAAAGGCATGCCATGCCATTAATAAATTCGAAAGAACAGTAAACTTAAAATCTATCTCTGCACATACGTAATAAAGAACAAAAAAAGCAACACTACAACATAATGTGAGAAAATGAGGTCAGCAATTTTAAAAGGGAAGGTAAACTGCTGAGAGATATAACTTTTGACTATTTAGAGGTGCCTTGTGAGTGAAGCCGCCCCGGGACAAGACCGATATATAGACGTGTACCTTATACATGGGCGAGTGAGGTCTCTGTATGGAACAGTTTATTGGAGGGGAGAATTGATAGAGGCGATACAGAGCAGTTGAAGTATGAAATTTCCAACTTGTCGGGTGGATGTGGGTAAAATCTTGAGAGACGATACAGGACACCTAACTTGGGTGCAGCTGATTTAAGAAGAGTTCAGATACGAAGCTTCCAGTTTAAATTCTTAGTGAAGTGGGATCGATATAAGATAAATGAAATCAAGTTGTATTTCAGATATAATCTTATTTAAAGAAAAATAAGGAAGGCTGACTATCTAGTATATGCAGTAATAAGACGGGATTTTTTCTTCTTTTTTTATTAGAAATTGCGGGACGAGCATTAGAATCCAAGAGTAGCCACACATTCCAGCACTTTTACTTAGACAACTCCCTAGTTTATATTTTACAAACATAGTAGCAAGTTGTCTATGAACGAGTAGGAAACTGTTTAGTTGACTTATAAGAGTTCTATTAGTTTTGTCTATAATATATTTCATTGCTCCTGTTCAATTATTATCTCATCACAACTTGACTTGAAAATGTACTACTTTAATGATAATCAATATTTTATTTACTTTTCTATGCATTTATGGGTTTTGAAAAGGAAAAATTTATTTTAATACTACTATTGAAGAACATCATAAGGCCGCATTCCCAAACTTCTCGGCGCTTTATCTAGACACCTTTAAACTATTATCAGTGCAAATTAATGGCGTTTTCAATGCCATTTTTATGACTTTAAAGATGGCTAAAGGCGAATTCTGTTTCATCAATGATGAAACACCTATGAGAACCCCTTTTCAAAATAGTCATCAAGAGAGTTCAAACTATTTCAAGATCCAGATCCAGACTAGCAGTGTCTCCCCTGCGTGGCACAGTGCTTTATATCCAACCCACCTACCCTCCTTCAACATGAACTATTGTAAGTACGTAGTACGTATACCTTCCCGCCCTGCTTATATTCATCATCACCCACTACATTATTTTGATACTCTGGGCATATGGTATTAATTAACGTGCCTGTTTTATGTAAACGCTCTCCTTTTGTCTGGAACACGATGGTATTCAAGTTACTTCATCATAGATTTTGTGCAGTTTCTTCATTTGCCACGGCCTCAATTGAACACCTTTCCCGTGGTTCTAGAATCTAGATACTTCTATTCCTATCATCATCATCATCATCATCCATTAGTGAGAAATACCAAAATAAAAAATTTTCATTCATTTCTGTTGGCTGCCTGTTTAATTAATTGTTCCAATCCAGTAAATCATATACTCTTTATATCTGACTCCCTGCCTATTCTGCCTGCTTTCGACATTATTTAGTTGTAATTCCACCATCATCCATTTAATATGATCCATGACAGTGTTGTGCCTCTGTGCTTACTATTATTCATTCTCTAGGCCTTTACAATTTTTGTTATCTTTAGGAGTTAAGCGAAGTATACTTGCTTTAAACATTTCGAACATAATTTGCTGAAGTCTCTTGTACTTTGCTACACTCCTGAGTTTATTAATACGTGCCACAACCTTTATGTACGTACACCATAACACAGGAAAAAAAATATTTCTCATCAGACTGTAACATACGGAACTATTTAAAAACAGAAACAAATAAACAAAGATATCAATGAACAAGCAAATCAAAAGACAAAAATAAGCTAAAGAAATTTTTTTTAAAACTACAAACACAAGTAGAGTAACTGGAAAGTACCCGAATACATGGCAACACTTACGTTCTCATCTAGTGGAGAGTGGAAAGACATCGGGAGAGAAGCATGAGCACCAAACTTCACTTTTCAGCAGTCGGGCACTTAAAGGAAAAAAAAAAGACACGTAAGTATACCCACAGCCAGCTACAGGTGTTCGTCACTTCAAAAAGCAAGAAGTTTCATCAGTATTTTTATTTTTCAGTTATTTGAAAAAATAATGTTTTTAGCCCCCTTACAAGTCTGGAAAAAATAACATAAATAGATAAAAAAAAAGGCAGTTATTTTAATAAACATGACTATTGATAGACATAAATATAGAGATAAATAGACAGATACATACATACATACATACATACATTGATAGGTAAGAATAGAAAGATAAGGGTAGATTGAAAGATATAGAAAGATATATAAATAAATTGAGAGAGAGAGAGAGAGAGAGAGAGAGAGAGAGAGAGAGAGAGAGAGAGAGAGAGAGAGAGAGAGAGAGAGAGAGAGAGAGAGAGGAAATTCTTATTAACCACAAATTACTTGGTCTCATAAACAGAAACAACAACAAAGCCACCAACAAAAAGACGATTAAATATACTATACTTATAAACTAATCTTAATGCTCTAAAAAAGATATCAAAATATTAACACATAATTATGCAAGAATTAAGATGAGAAACCATAAAACATTCCTTAAAAAAAAAACAGAAACATCAATAAGCACACATTCAATTATTACGGAAAAATACAAAAAAAAATATTCCTATAACTAAACCTTAAACGCGAAAACAGGAAAACTTCAGGAGCTGTCTGACGCTTGCGCCCACACACACACACACACACACTTAAACAAAACAAAAAACAAGAGGCGTCATACACACACACACACACACACACACACACACACACACACACACACACACACACACACACACACACACACAACGACGACCGTTCGAGGCGGACGCAAAAAAAAAAAAAAAAAATGGTTCCGGGCGTGGGTTACACTATCAAGTGCTGACTACGAAGACCAGCAGACCTGGTGATGTGTTGGTGGGGGAGAAGGAGCTAGGTTAGTGATCCTGTCTCCACTGTTATATTGAATTTGCTTGTGTTGAGACCGAGAAGTATGGAAGGGAATGAGAATATGGACGGCGCAGTCGGAGGTGCCATCTATGTAAACAAGGGAGCCAAACCGAGATGAGCCAAGAGTGAGATTATTGAAGCACATATGGAATTACGACAACTGGGAGATTGTAGTAAGGAGAGGGAATTTTCTGGATTTAAGGAGAAAAGTGTCAACATGAGAAGGATTATCACAATGGATAGAGAAATTAGAGTTTTTAGGGAGATTGTTACCGGGATTTTCGAAAAGCAGGATCAGCTGATCGCGAAAAATTTAGACCAGAGAGAGAGAGAGAGAGAGAGAGAGAGAGAGAGAGAGAGAGAGAGAGATGTTAAAAGTTAGAGAGCACTTTTAGAATGAACAATGACATGAAGAAAACGCTTGATGAAATAAATAAGGAAAACAGCGCTCTTAACCCCTTCAGTACTGGGTCGAATTTTTACCATAATTTTTGGTTATGTTTAGATGATTTCATTTACAGTAGGAAGGGTCTGTAGAGGTCAGAAGATTAATGGCCACAGTCTTCACTATTTTAATCCCCCATATAAGTTTCTAAAGCTGTATAAAATCACCAAATAGCAACCAGAATGAATATGGAAACATGTCATCGTACTGAGGGGGTTAAGGGCAAATGTGCGAACTATGAAATCGCTCTACTTGAGGAAAGGCTAGACACTAATGGGGAAACAGGAAAGGGGATAAGCAAAACAAAACTAGAGAAATGAAAGAAGATCTGGAAAAAAGAACAAGGAAAAGAGAAAGTGAATTTTTGCTGAAGTAGTTATAAGTAACAAATAAGGGAGAAAACGAAGAACACAGTCATACAAATGATCAACGAAGAGGAAGACTTAGTGAGAGATACAGTGGACAAAAAGAAGTGCATGGTTACATATGGACTAGAAGAAAAATAGAATCCAGTTAAATCTTTGAGGGAGAAGGAGGAGAAAGAGATGGTTAAGGAAATTATCTCAGTAGTACCAGATGAAAAACAGTCTTTAGAAAGAAATAGAAGAAATATACAGACTTGGTAAATATAGTGAGGGAACCAAAAGACCACTAAAAGTTAAAATGAGATCGCAAATAGGGATAAAAGAAATATTAGCGAGGACTGGAAAACTGGCTGGTAAGGCAGAATATAACCATAACTGCATAAAGAGAGAGATGAATCAGATAGAAAGGGCAAAAGAGAGAGAAATGAGAATTGAAGATAAGGGGAAAAAACGAGAGAAGGACAAAGAAGAAAAAGAAATTCTACTGGAGAGTGCTAGACATGAGGCTGAGGAAATGGTATATTCGGGAAAACATTAAGAGTCATGTACACAAACATAGACGGACTTATATCAGGAAGTTTGGAAATGAGAGATTATATATTGGGAAAAGGACCGGACGTGGTAAGTATAACAGAAACAAGTTAAGTGAAGACGTCCAAGTGAATTTTAAAGAGCAGGGATATAATGTTTGGAGGAGAGACAGAAGGGGAAAAGAAGGAATATGGATAATGACTCGAGAGGAGGAGGTACAGAGATAGACTGGCAGAGGTTTTAAGCATAACAATTAGGACCAGTGGCAGAGAAAGGAGGAGAATCATAGCAACATATGTGCCACCAAAGACAAATACACGGAGGCTTGATTCACATAAAGAAATGCAAAGGAGGTGCTAAATTGCCTGGACAATATTTTAAGGAAGGACAGAGGAGTACTAAACTGCAAAAATGTAAACTCGGAAGAAATGGATGCAAACAGTCACGCTGGACGTTGGGGGGAAGGAAGTGTTACAACTGCCAATGGTAAACACATTGGACCAACGGGTGAAGGACTGTACAAGATATAGAAGACAAAAAGAACAATCTATGCTGGATTTGGTATTCACAAAAAAAAAAAAAATTAGCTTTGTCTAACCATCAAATATCATAACCCAATGGTAAAGGTGATCATGTGGTCCTAGAAATTTATTTAAATGATCAGGAAATTTTGAAATGCAAACAAAAAGACGGAATCACTCTAAGTCAAATTTGGGAGAATTCATAAGTTACTTTGGCAATAATGAATGGATGGAAATTATACAAGGTAAGACAATTCAAGAGAAGTATGATATATTCCTAGACAAGTATAATGAGGGAGTAAAGAGATATGTTCCAGAATGCAGAGTAAAAAAGAGTAAACACAAGTGGTATAATGCTATATGTGATAAAGCTAAAAAGTTTAAGGATGCAGCTTGGAAAAAATTAAGGAAACAACGAAATTAAATAAATAAGAAGCAGTATAAAGAGGCACGAAATGAATACATTAGGATAAGAAGGGAGGAGAGATATCTTGAAAAGGATGTAGTGAAGAAATGTGAAAAGGAACCCAAGCTTTTTTATGATTATATAAATGGAAAAAATGACAAACAGAGAGACTATCACTAAGTTAATTAAGGGAAGTAGGATATATGAAACAGCAGAAGAAATGAGTAAACTTATGAACGAGAGCTTTAAATCAATATTCAATGAAGAGAGAGATTTTATAGAACCAAACAACCAAGCAACACAAGATGGATTATGAAACATTGTGGTCCATAAACAAAAATCAGTAAACTGTTAGAAGGGGTGGACGTGAGGAAGGTAATGGAGCTAGACTGAGTGCAAGAAATATATAGGAAATATAGAGGACTGGTGTAACCAATCTGGGATGTGATCAACAGCTCTCTGATGGAAGGGAAAGTACCAAGGGAGTGGAAAAGGGCAAATATTGTCCCAATATATAAAGGAGGAAAAAAGACCGAGCCCCTAAATTATAGACCAGTGTCACTGACTAGTGTTGTGGGAAAGATCTGTGAAATTCTAATTAAAGAAAAACTGTTAGAATATCTGGAGAAAAATTAAATTATATAAAAACCTCACAATTCAGTTTCCGAAAAGGAGGATCATAACAAATTTACTAAGCTTTTATACAAGAGTAATAGTGAAGTACAAGGGAAACGCATGGGAGAAATAAAGGGAAATATCTTAAATTGGATGATAGAGTACTTAACAGATAGGGAAATGAGGGCAATGATAAGAGACATCCCATCAAACTAGAGGACAGTTATCAGTGGCGTACCACAGGATTCAGTGCTGGCACCAGTTATGTTCTAAGTATATATTAACAATATACCAGAGGGTTAAATTATACTTTTGAGAGTAATGAGGAGCATAGGGGGAATGAGTGGAACTGCAGGACGATATTGAGAAAATAAGGAAATGGAGCCAAAAGTGGAAATTAGAATTTGTTACAAGGAATTGCCATGTAATGGAAATGGATAAAAGTAACACAAGACCTGAGGAAAAATATAATGGAAGAAGAAATTATAATCAAAAGGAGTGAAGAGAAAGAGTGATTATGCAAGACACCCTGACTGCAGAAAGACACATAAACGTATTATCTGCTTCAACATAAAAGACACTAACTAACATCAGGATGGTGTCCATATACATGGATAAGTGTATGATGATAAATATCATAGCCATTATGATAAGACCTAGACTAGAATATGTAGTAGTGGTATGGTCATCATATACAGGCAGAATTAAACATCAAGAAACTAAAAAGAATCTAAAGGACCGCTACAAAGATGGTCCCAGATATAAAGGATCTTCCCTATGAAGAAAGACTCAATTAAGGAAATGGAAATACCAACTTTAAAGGATAGACGGGAAAGAGGAGACCTAATAATAATGTATAAGTTAGTAAACCGTATGGAAAAGACCTAGTATCACTGACGGAGGATGGAGATAGATGAACTAGAGGACATACCAAGAATATCATAAAAAGTCAGTGTCTGAAGAACATTAAGAAGTTAAGTTTTCCACATAGGACGGTGGACATCTGGAATGGATTGAGTGAAGAGATTGTAGCAGCAGAAAGTATGCACAAATTTAAGGAAAAATTGGATAAATTTAGATATGGAGACAGAGCACTTTGAGCCCCTCTCGAACCCTGTAATATACAACTTGGTAAATAGAGCAAGGTAAATACCACACACACACACACACACACACACACACACACACACACACACACACACACACACACACACACACACACACACAAACATACACACACACACCTAAACAAAAAAACAAGACGCGTCATACACACACACAAAAACACACACACACAAACACAAACACTTAAATAAGAAAACAAGAAACGTCGTACACACACACACACACACACACACACACACACACACACACACACACACACACACACACACACACACACAGACCTAAATAAGTAAACAATAAATGTCATACAAACACAAACACACACACACACACACACACACACACACACACACACACACACACACACACACAGACCTAAATAAGTAAACAATAAATGTCATATAAACACACACACACACACACACACACACACACACACACACACACACACACCTAAATAAGCGTAGCAGTGGTTAGCACGCTCGACTCACAATCGAGAGGGCCGGGTTCGAGTCCCGGTGCGGCGAGGCAAATGGGTAAGCCTCTTAATGTGTGACCCCTGTTCACCTAGCAGTAAATAGGTACGGGATGTAACTCGAGGGGTTGTGGCCTCGCTTTCCCGGTGTGTGGAGTGTGTTGTGGTCTCAGTCCTACTCGAAGATCGGTCTATGAGCTCTGAGCTCGCTCCGTAAGGGGAAAGACTGGCTGGGTGACCAGCAGACGACCGAGGTGAATTACACACACACACACACACACACACACACACACACACACACACACACACACACACACACACACACAGACCTAAATAAGTAAACAATAAATGTCATATAAACACACACACACACACACACACACCTAAACCTATTATACTTATTTTCCCTGGAATGATTACTGTTTCCGTGTCTGTGTACTGAACGTATAACAGAGGCGATAGTGTCTGGTATGGAGGCGTACATACCTCTTTTTTCTCAACCTAAACCTTCTTAACACAGCCTGTTCTTCTGCTTTACATGTTAGAGAGATTGCCTACAAAAGGTACTTGAGCCTTCCACCACCTGAATCTCATGAACTTTCTATTTCTGCCCGGAAACTTGACAAGTCTGTCCTTCAACTTGCTAAACACTCCTTCATAAATCGAGAATATCAAAATCTTTCAAACTCCAACTCCCCTAGTGACTTCTGGCATCTGGTCAAAAAAATCTCCGAAAAATTTACTTCCTTATCTTTCCCTCCTTTATTTCATCCTGATGACACTGTTGCCATCACATCTGTATGAACTCTTCTCTTAAACCAATTTGATAACGACTCCACCTGGAGGATTTTGGGCTTGTCCCTCCCTCTCCTCCTTCCTCTGACTATTTCATGTCTTCAATTTAAGTTGTTCTCAATGGTGTTTTCCATGTCTTCACTGGTCTAAACCCTCAAAAGGTTTATGGATCTGATGGGATATCTCATACGATTATTCTCAAAAATTGTGCTTCCGTGCTTGCACCTTGCCTGATCAAGCTCTTTCAAATATGTCTATCGACTTCTACCTTTCCTTCTTGTTGGAAGTTTGCCTACATTCAGCCTGTTCCTAATAAGGGTGACCGTTCTAATCTCTCAGACTATCGCCCTATAGCTTTAATTTCTTGCTTGTCAAAAGTTTTTAAAATTTATCCTGAATAGGAAGATTTTCAAACATGTCACTTCACGATCTCCTATCTGATCGCCAGTGTGGTTTTCGTCAAAGGCGCTCTATTGGTGATCTTCTGGCTTTCCTTACTGAGTCTTAGTCATCCTCTTTCAGAGATTTCGGTGAAACTTTTGCTTTTGCGTTAGGCATATCAAATAGAGTCTGGCACAAAGCTTTGATTTCAAAACTGCCCTCCTACGGTTTCTAACCTTCTCTCTGCAACTTTATCTAAAACAAACAATAAAATCCCATAGCAAAGACCCTAAGTGGATGACAGACAGATTAAAGTGTTGCATAGGGCAAAAGAAGAATATATATAAGAGGCTAAAGGAAGGAGATGAGGCTGTAAGGCCACTATACCATGAATTAGTAAGAACAGTGAAGAGGTTAACGAGAAAGGCTAAAAGTAAATATGAGCTGAGGGTAGCCAGCCAAGCAAAGACGGACCCCAAGGGAATTTTTCAGTTATACAAGACGAAGAGCAGAGAAGAAATAGGTCATTTAAGGACAGCAAATGGGGAGATAGTTAGTTCTGCCGAAGAGATTAGTAGAATTATGAACGAGTATTTTTTAACTGTTTTCACCCAAGAGATCCCAGATAACGAATAGATATTTAGGGCAGAGGATAGTGAAAAGCTAACAGATATTCACATAACTAAGGGGATGGTAGAACAGGAGATAGATAAACTAAATAAATTCAAGTCACCAGGACCTGATGAAGTATATCCAAGGGTTCTAAAGGAATGCAAGGAAGTCGTCAGTGAGCCTATAGCGGTAATTTTTAGGATGTCATTGGAGTTAGGTGAGGTACCGATAATGTGGAGAGAAGGTAATGTGATTCCCATATTTAATAAGGGAGATAAAACCCTAACGTTTAATTACAGGCCTGTCAGCTTAACTTCAATAGTGGGTAAATTAATGGAATCAATAATAGCCAAAAAGATTAGAGAACACCTGGACAAACACGGCTTGATAAATCAAACACAACATGGATTTACGAAGGGAAAGTCGTGTCTTACAAACTTGTTGAGCTTTTATAGTAAGGTTTATGAGGCGGCAGATAAAGGTGATAATTATGACATTCTATACTTAGATTTCAGTAAAGCCTTTGACAAGGTACCTCACCAGAGGCTCTTAAAAAAGGTTAAAGCACACGGTATAGAAGGTAGAATATTAGGCTGGATTAAAGCGTGGTTAGACGACAGGCGACAGAGGGTAGTAATTAATGGATCTAATTCCGAGTGGGGAGAAGTAGTTAGTGGGGTGCCACAGGGCTCAGTTTTAGGATCATTATTATTTCTAATATATATCAACGACTTGGATAGTGGAATTAATAGTGACATTAGTAAATTTGCGGACGACACAAAGATAGGTAGATTAATTAGGTCCGATTCGGATGCCAAGGCTTTGCAGGCAGACTTGGATAGGATGAAAGAATGGACAGATAGATGGCAAATGCAGTTCAATATTAACAAGTGCAGGGTACTGAGCGTAGGTAGAGATAATCCAAGCAATAGGTACACGATAGATAACGTGGCACTAGGAAGTTCCAAGTATGAGAAAGATTTAGGAGTCATAGTTAGCTCTGATCTCGGTACAAGGAAGCAATGTATTGAGGCCAGAAATAAGGCGAATAGAGTATTGGGATTCATTTTTAGAAGTGTTAAAAGCAGGAGTCCTGAAGTAATACTAAAATTATACTTGGCGCTGGTCAGGCCACATCTTGACTATGCGGTACAATTCTGGTCCCCACATTATAGGAAGGACATAGCTCTGTTGGAGTCAGTGCAAAGGAGGATGACTAAAAAGATACAGGGAATGAGGATATTCCTATGAAGAGAGACTGAAAAACTCAATTTGCATTCTTTAGAGAGACGTAGGTTAAGAGGAGACCTGATAGAAGTATTTAAGTGGTATAAGGGTTTTAACAAAGGGACAAGTGAATGTAGTTCTTAGGATCAGTAGCGAGGACAGAACCAGAAATAATGGGTTTAAACTTGAAAAATTCAGGTTTAGGAAAGAAATGGGAAGAAACTGGTTTTCAAACAGAGTGGTTGATGAGTGGAACGGTCTCAGTGGTCATGTAGTCAGGGCTGAGTCAATAGGGAGCTTTAAAAGAAGGTTAGATAAGTTCATGGATGGGGATGATAGATGGAATTAGGTAGCTTAAACACACAGGGACTGCCTCGTGTAGGCCTGGCGGCCTCTTGCAGCTTCCCTCTTTTCTTATGTTCTTATGTACCTAAACTGAACACTTCACTTCTCATCTCTTCCTAAAACAGCTTCTATGAAGTTAGACGCTCTGAGGAGTCTCCGCCAGTTTCCCTCACCCCTCCAACTGCTAATTCTACACAAGGGCCTTATCCGTCCTTGCATGGAGTACTCTTCGCATGTTTACGAGTGTTCTACTATTACGATAGGATGAAATCAAAAAATTTTCTCTCATCAACTCCCCTCCTCTATCTGACTATATTCAGCCTCTTTCTCACTGTCTGAATGTTGTATCTCTTGCTATCTTCTACCACTATTTTCATGCTATAACTGCTCTTCTGATCTTGCTAACTGCATGCCTCCCTTTCAACTGCGGCTTCGCTGCAGGACTTTCCTCTTCTTTTCACCCCTAATTTGCCCAACTCTCTAATGCAAGAGTTAAACAGTATTCCCAATCGGTGGTTACACCAAAGATGCGCTTGGGTGGAGATATGGCCCCTAATATGGGTACCACTATAAATAAAATTGCCTGCGCCACCGCTGCTGTGCTAAGCTACGGACGCAATGCCCTTCTGCGCCGTAGACGTGAGGCTGGGTACCCTCCATCAGAGGTCATTCAACGCCTCAAAAACTTACAGTTATTTCGGAATCGTGGATCCAAGGGAGGAAGGAGTGTGGTGCGTCCCATTAAAGTGATCACATCTACCGTAAGGAAGGGCGGAAGGTTGAGGAGAGGAATACAAACACTTCGAAGTTCCGCGCGTGTGGTATAGTCTTCCCTCTCTCCTCCTTTCCAACGTGACATCACTGGCGAACAAGATGGACGAGTTGATAGTGTCAGTGAGATCTAACTGTGCAGACATTGTGGCGATCACGGAGGCGTGGCAGATAACTCCTGAGGTGTGTATGATTCAAGATTTCCAGCTGTTCCACCACCTCAGGAATCAACGCAGGGGAGGAGTGGCCCTGTTTTGCCGCTCTGACCTCAGCCCTCACACCTACACGTCGACGTCCCCGCCGGATTGGAGGCCCTGTGGGTGAGGGTTACCCCCTGCCACCCCGCAACACAGCCTCCATCATTGTGTGTGTTGTCTACCACCCTCCACGGGCCGCCACTGCACGGTTGCTCACTGATCACATCATCGAGACTGCTGATGCTTTACGGGTGAGATTTCCTGCTGCCAAGCTGGTAATCTGTGGGGACTTCAACCGCTTGGATATCAGTGAAATCCTGCACCAGCTACACCTCACCCAGGTCGTGGACTTCCTCACCCACCACCAGTCCACCCTCGACCTTATCATGACAGACATGAGCCAGCAGTACTCGCCTCCCAAGCCACTCCCCCCCATGGGACGCAGCACCCACCTCTCCATCCCGTGGACACCCACCCCCACCACCTCGGTTCCCAGGTCAACTGTCACCAGATCCCACAGGCCCATGCCTGACTCTGCCATGAGGGAATTTGGGCAGTGGCTAACACTTCATCCGTGGACCGAGGTACTGGAGGTGGAAGACGTCCACACAAAATGGCGGAACTACTTCACTACCACAACGGAAGCGTTCCACCACTACTTTCCCACCAAAGACATCACAGTGGACCCATCTGATGCCCCTTGGATGATGCCCTGCATCAAACGACTCCTTCGTCAGCGTGACAGGGCTTTCCACTCTAGCCCTGACCAGTACAGGAGTTTAAGGAAAAGAGTTATCAGGGAAATTAAAAAAGCCAAGGCAAGCTACTACCCAGACAAAATTCACCATCTCAAGCTTACTAACAACAGACAGTGGTACGACAAGATTAAGTCTTTGTGTGGTTTACAAAAGCAAGCCTCTTCTTTCCCCTGTGTTTCACACCTTTCACCTGACAGCGCGGCCGAAGAGATTAACGGTCACTTCGCTGCGATCTGCGATCCCTCCCCTTCACTCCACTACTCTCCCAGCCTACCTCCCTGCCTCCTCCCCTCCACCCCTTGTCCAGGAGGTTGATGTTTACAGGAAACTTCTTACTCCCACTGACCTCCCCATCAAAATTTACAGAGAATTTGCCCCAGAACTTGCCACACCCCTTTGCTCTATCATCAATGCCTCCCTTGCTCAACATTCCTGCCCCGATGACTGGAAGACATCTTACGTCACCCCCCTCCCCAAAATTTCTAATCCACAGTCACTGAATGATCTAAGACCAGTCGCCATCACCCCTATACCCAGCCTTATCTGTGAAGATTTTGTTTTCTACTGGGCCTATAACAAAATTTGTAACTCTATTGACACACAACAATTTGGCAATATTAAATCCACCTCCACATCTCACTACCTTGTCAGCTTCCTGGAATTCGTCCACAGCCACCTGGACAAACGCAACACTTCTCTAGCTATTGCTTTTGTGGACTTCAGAAAGGCCTTTGATCTTGTTGATCACACTGTTGTGATAAATAAAGCCATCACTCTGGGCCTCTCTCCCTACCTGATAGCGTGGCTGGCAGACTTCCTCACGGGAAGGCGTCAGGCCGTTCGTTATCAGGGCTCTGTCTCCTCTTTCCAACAGCTCACATGCGGGGTCCCTCAAGGGACCAAGATGGGTCCCCTGTGTTTCCTCATCCTTATCAACGATGCTCTCGTCCACACCCCCACCGCTGGAAGTATGTGGACGACTGCACCGTGGGCGTACCCGTCAACAACACCAACCCAGATTTCTCAGCACTGCAGTCCACTCTAAACCAACTACAGACGTGGACGGAGGACAACAAAATGACCATCAACCACACCAAGACCGTGGTGATGCACATTTGTACCTCCACAGCAGCAGTTCCCCCTCCCCAGCTTTCTGTGGGCCCTCACTCCCTCCAGGTGGTCCGCAGCACCAAGCTTCTAGGTGTCTTGGTGGATGATCAGTTAACATGGAAGCAGCATGTTTCCAACATCATCAGGTCAGCCTCATATAAAATCTATTTACTGCGCCGACTCAGGTCCCTGGGAGCACCGGCAGATGAGCTGAGGGGAGTGTACCTCATCTTTATACTCCCTAAGCTCATGTACGCCGCCCCAGCGTGGTCCTCCTCCTGAACCTCACACAACGACAACAGCTGGAGAGGGTTCAGAGGAGGGCGTTCAGGGTCATCCTTGGGCCTGCCTACAGGTCCTACGAGGACGCCCTGACCTGCCTGAGTCTGCCGAGGCTGGCCACAAGACACCAGGAAGCCTTGGAAAAATTTGGGGAAGGACTGCTGCGTCATCCACGTCTCCGCCACCTGCTACCACCCGACGTGCCTCCCCCTGCTCGCGCCACCCGACACCATAATCGCGTGGCGCCTTTGAGAGCACCGCGCACGGATCGGTACCGGCTCAGCGCGGTGCCCACTATTGTGCGAGCTTTAAATAAATAAGTGAATTTCTAGGTTAAGTTTATCCATAGTTAGGTTATGCATTTTTAGTTCATTGTGGTAATGTCCCCCTGTACATTTTCAGTGTATTTTTTTACATTGCCTAATTAATAAACCGTTTATTATTATTATTATTATTATTATTATTATTATTATTATTATTATTATTACACACACACACACACACACACACACACACACACACATTCCTACGATTTGACTTCTTTTAAGACGGAGGTATCAAGACATTTGTTCCTTAATTTTGGCTAACTCTTTTCTTTTCTTTTAGGGAACAAGCACTCAAGTGGGCCTTTTCAATATTTTGTTGCCCTTAGCTGGCTTTTTATCCTGATATATATATATATATATATATATATATATATATATATATATATATATATATATATATATATATATATATATATATATTAGTGATGTATCGGAGGTCAAATTTCGTGGCTCCGCGGAGGCGGAGGCGGAGGCGGAGGTCAGTTTCTCAAAAAATGCGGATGCGGATGTAGTTGCGGAGGTTATGGAATAGTTTTTTGCGGAGGCGGAGGCGGAGGCGGAGGTTGTTGCCTACACCTCCGCGGAGGCGGAGGCGGAGGCGGAGGCGGAGGCGGAACAGATTTTTTTTTTTACCCATTTACAGTACCGGTACTGCGTCGACAATAAACTCCTGTTACTCCTTTCCCTCACTCAAATTTGGGTACAATAGGAGATAGTAATCAAGTTTTGGCAGTGTCAATGTAAAATCTTAATATTCCCGGTGAATTATTCATGGATAACTATAGTAGAGTACTATAGTTACAGGACTGTAATTGTGACTGCAGCAATCGGCTGAAGGCTAGGCTTTTTCTTTTTCATAGACTGTAGAGTACATAGGCCTTCCTCTGTCATTGCTCCACTTTCTAGTGTTTTATTTAGCATACTACTTAATTATTTCTGGCACTGATAATTTTATTTTGTAGCCTATCTCAGGATTGTTGACTTTTATTTTCTAGGAATGACAAATGATATAGGTCTAAATCAGGGAAATAGGCATACTGGAAACCAGCTATTTATAATTGTAATTGATAGTCAAAAGGAGCGTGACATACCCCCTTTTTAATAAAAAAAAAAAAAAAAGTTTTGATCCATTACAATCCTCTGTGCACCTTTAAATTACTGCAATACATTGCAATTACTTTAAGTTTCCGGGCTTGAATAAAAGAGGTTTCTTTCTTAGATAACAATATTGAAGCAATGGTTAAAAATAGAAGAGTCAGATAAAAACATCCGCGCCTCCGCAGTTTTAAATTGCGGAGGCGGAGGCGGAGGCGGAGGTCTCATTTTCTGAAAATGCGGAGGCGGAGGCGGAGGCGGAGGTCTCATTATCTGAAAATGCGGAGGCGGAGGCGGAGGCGGAGGTTAATAAAACGCGGAGGATCCGCGGAGGCGGAGGCGGAGGCGGATATCCGATACATCACATATGTATATATATATATATATATATATATATATATATATATATATATATATATATATATATATATATATATATATATATATATATATATATATATATATATATATATATATATATATATATATATATATATATATATATATATATATATATATATATATATATATATATATATATATATATATATATATATATATATATATATATATATATATATATATATATATATATATATATATATATATATATATATATATATATATATATATATATATATATATATATATATATATATATATATATATATATATATATATATATATATATATATATATATATATATATATATATATATATATATATATATATATATATATATATATATATATATATATATATATATATATATACACACACACACACACACACACACACACACACACACACACACACACACACACACACACATATATATATATATATATATATATATATATATATATATATATATATATATATATATATATATATATATATATATATATATATATATATATATATATATATATATATATATATATATATATATATATATATATATATATAACTTTTAACTTCAAAACTGGAGTACATTCCGTCTCTTTCCTTTCGTGGAGACCCCATTCTTGGAGACTTCAATGTTCACCACCAACTTAAGCTTTGCTCTCCCTACACCAAGCATCCTGATGAACTGATCTTCAAAACTTTGAGACACTCCATGACATAGAATAATTTGTGCAACACCTTGCTTGTATTCCTGTCCGTCTTGGAGATATGTCTAACATTCTTGACATTTTCCTAACTTATAATCCTTCCGCTGTTACCCCATCTTCTCCAATTGGCGCCGTTGGGCATGCAATTTTTTATTTGATCGCCAGTATAGCTTCCATCAAGACCGCTCTATTGGTGGTATGGCTTTCCTTACCGAGTCTTGGTCATCTTCTTTTAGAGATCTTGGTGAAACTTCTACTGTTGCCTTAGACATATTAAAACGTTTTTTAACAAATGTCTGACACAAAGCTTTGATCTCCAAACTACCCTGATACTCTTTCTATCTTTCTCTCTACAACTTTATCTCAATTTTCCTCTCCAACCCATCTATTGTTGATGTGGTAGATGGTCATTGTTCTCTTAAATTTATTGACAGCGGTGTCATGTAAATGTTTCATGCCAGTGTTGGGTCTGCATCAGTGAATTATTATGATGTTTGGAACAGTTCTATTCGAAGCATGTGCGACCCATACTGGTGCAGTTATATGGCTGGAACGTCAGTAAGGGTGGGAACGGGGCCAGACAAACTGAATAGGTCAGTTTTCTCTGTAGTATGTTGTGTTGTGTGTATGTGCCTTGTGTGTTTTCTTTGTGCATAATGTTACATTAAACATTTGTCAGAACCATTATTATTTTTGTTTTGCTTTCTTTACAGATATGGTATTGTTTTGTTTGAATAAAGCCGTAGATTGAAGTTGTGTATTTTCACTTCAAGTGATATTCCTTAGGGTTCTGCCTTGTCTTCCACTCTCTTCCTATTATTCATCAATGATCTTCTAAACCAAACTTCTTGCCCTATCCATTTGTACACTTCTCCATGTCATTTCAGAGACGACCCAACAAGAAATTAATAGAATACGCAGGGACGCCAAAAAACGACTGTCTATTGATCTATCTAAAATTCCTGATTGTGGCATAAAAAGCTTACCATTGTTCAATGCCTCATAAACTCCAATTTCTCCATCTATCAACTTGAAACAACCTTCCAGATGACTATCCCTTCTACTATCATCAATCCTCTTTACTATTAACGGTCAGTCTTTTTTTGTAATCTAAACTGGAAATTTCACATCTTATCTCAGGCTAAAACAATTTTTTTTATGAAGTCAGACATTCCGAGCCGTCTCCGCTAGTTTTTCTCGCCCCACAACTGCTAACTCTGTACAGAGACCTTATTCTAGGAAGGAATAGTAGACACCTACCGAAATTAAAATTTACTCCCATAGCACTAGTTCTGTTTTGGACCTATTCTGCTCAGGATCAATTAAAGGAGATGCTGTGAATCTTCCATTAAAGCTAGTTGTGATCTCACAGAGCGTCAACTCAAGGGGGCAATCACAGCCTGACCTCTAAAGACAACCCTCCTCCTTCTCACAAAACTACATGCACTTACTACACACACTTCCTTCACTCAAAATTAAAACCTGGCGACTCATAATCCAGCCTCGGAGTCCCCTTCTGGGGAGGAGACCATAAATGTCCCCAGGTCGGACTGCTCTTCAGGTAGCGACCCAAAATGTCTTGACACCTCCCTCAACTTTTTCTTCTTTGTCTTCTGCAACATTCGTGGTCTTAGATCTAATTTTCAATCTGTAGAACACCACCTCTCCTCTGCTAAACCTCACTTTTTCCTCACCGAAACACAGCTGTCTGAGGCAACTGTTCCCCACAAAAGGTACTTCAGTCTTCTATCACCTGAATCTCATGCGTTTCGTATTTCTGTTCGGTGTCGTGCCAAGACTTGCCAAACACTCCTTCATTAACAGAAAATGTCAAAATCTTTCAAACTCCAACTCCCCCTGAGACTTCTGGCATCTAGCCAAAAAGATCCCCAATACTTTATTTACCTGATGGCACCATTGTCATTATGTCTGCCTTTGAAGTTAAACTTTTATCCCAAACCTTTGCTAATAATTATAAGTTAGATGATTCTGGTTTTGTCCCTTCCTCTCCTCCTCCCTCTGACTATTTCATGTCTTCAATTTTTTATTGAAGGCATGATATTTTCCATGCCCTCACTGGCCTGAACCCTTGGAATTCTTATGGATCGGATGGAATCCTTCTTATTGTTCTCAAAAGTTGTGCCTCGGTGCTTGCACCTTGCCTGGCCAAAGTCTTTCAACTATGTCTATCCACATCAACCTTTCCTTCTTGCTGGAAGTTGCTGGAAGTTTGCCTACATTCAGCTTGTTCTTAAAAAGGGTGACCGTTCTTATACTTCAACCTACCACCCTATAACTTTACTCTCTTGCTTGTCTAAAATCTTGAATCTATCCTCCAATAGGAAAATTCTTAAACATGTCACTCTACAATCTTCTATCTGATCTCCAGTATGGTTTCCGTTAAAATCACTTACCTGGTGATCCTTACTGGCTTTGCTTACTGAGTCTTGGTCTTCCTCTTACAGAGATTTCGGTGAAACTTTTGCTGTCGCCTTAGACATATCCAAAGTTTTTGATAGAGTGAGGCATAAACCTCTGATCTCAAAACTACCGTACGGTTTCTATCCTTGTCGCTGCAACTTTATCTCAGTTTTCCTCTCCGATCCTTCTATTCCTACTATGAAAGACAGTCACCGTTCTTGTCTGCAAGGTTCTGTCCTGTCACCCACTCTCTTCCTATTATTCATTAATTATCTTTTTAACCAAACATCTTGCCGTATTCATTCATGTGATGATGATACCATCCTTCCCTTTTCCATGTCTTTTCAGAGACGACCCAACAGGAAATCAACAAATTACGCAGGACGGCACAGAAGGTGTGACTTCTGCTTTTCCCAAGGTTTCTGTTTGGGGCAGAAAAAAATTGTAGTGTTCGATGCCTCAAAAACTTAAATCCTTCATCTGTCACCTCGACACAACCTTCCTGACAACTATCACTTCTTCAATGACACTCAACTTTCCCCCTCTTCTTCAATGAATATTCTTGCTCTATCCCTAACTCATGATCTAAACTGGAAACTTCATTTCTAATCTCATGGTAAAACAGCTTCTATGATGCTAGCCGTTCTGAAGCGTCTCTGCCAGTTCTTCTCACCCTCCCAACTGCTGACTCTATACAAGGGCCTTATCCGCCCCTGTATGGAGTACTCTTCGCATGTTTGGCAGGGTTCTACTCACATAGTTTTATTAGATACTGTGGAATCTAAAGCTTTTCATCTAATCAACTCCCTTTCTCCGCCTGACTGTCTCCTGCCTCTTTCTCATCCTGGGAATGTTGCATCTCTTGCTATCTTCTACCACTATTTTCATGTTCTTCTGATCTTGCTAACTGCATGCCTCCCTTCCTCCTACGGCCTAGTTGCACAAGGCTTTCTTTGCCTATTCTGTCCAACTCTCTAATACAAAAATTAACTAGTACTCTCAATTATACATACCTTTCTCTGATAAACTCTGAAGCTCCCTACCTGCCTCTGTATTTCCAGGTTCTTATGACATGATTTCATTTAAGAGGGAGGTTTTAAGACATCTATTCCTTTCTTTCGGCAAACTCTTTCTGACTGGCAACTATGGGGGCAATTTTTTTTCTGTTGTCTTTCACCAACTTCCCCCCCCCCACACACACACACACAAACACACATATATATATATATATATATATATATATATATATATATATATATATATATATATATATATATATATATATATATATATATATATATATAGTTCCAAATTTTGACGACAATTTTATGTTATACAGATACTCTTCCTTGATTATTTATGTATCTGAGAAATATTCATATATATTTTATATTTACTTAATGATATACATTCCTCCTAGTTAAAGACATATATGCATAGTAACGTAAAGAATATTGTCTGCATGGTCATATATTTCCCGCTGCTTGTTTAGTGTGACGACATATTTTCCATTACTTGTTAATGTTAATTTCTCCATGACCATATACATATATATATATATATATATATATATATATATATATATATATATATATATATATATATATATATATATATATATATATATATATATATATATATATATATATATATATATATATATATATATATATATATATATATATATATATCATTCTCTCTGCAACGCCCTTTTCTCAAAATCAAAGTGCGGGCCTATTTATCTAATATATGACTTCTTAGCAGACTATATTGGACCCATTGCCTTACATCCCTACATATATAACATAGATGGCTAGAGCCTTGGATGCTGGATGGATGACATGGTGTGGCTGGTGCCGGAATGCTTTATGGGTGGCGGGAAGTACCGCTATTCAGCGATCGCCCTACTCCTCACCTTTTCCTGCAGGAGGCATGCAAACCCAGCCTACCCTCCCCGCACTACCTTAAATGCGCGGGACACACATTCTGAGGAGGGATGTATGTGGGATACCTACATCACAATATAACATAAGAAGAAACAAGAAATGAAGAAAACATGGATACATAAGCCAGTACGCATATGTGTTGTCGTACCCAGCCATAAAAAGGATTAGAAGGGTAGAAGGGTCACAAGGAAACAGATAATGACCTAGGTCTGGGTACCAGGTAACTATCCTGTAACAGGACAACAGCTAGATGTTGTTGTTATTTTTATATGTTGTTGATACCACACGTGGGGCTTCACGTGGCTTTTACTTAATTGGTGAACGGTACGCTTGAGGGGCGTGCTGTGTAGGTCAAGACACGTCCCCCTGAGCTTTCTGAAGGAAGGTTGGAAAGGAATGGCGCAGAGAGAGACGAGAGAGGGAGGAAGCGGAAAGGTAGACAGTTGAGGCGCTGAGCGGGGCTGTCCTTGGTGGTAGCCCAGGAGGTGGGATGAGCGTTTTTTACTTCATATAACAAACAGTAAGTAGAGCTTATAAGTTGCAATGCAGTCTTTGAGGTAAATTAGAATAGAGAAGGAATCATGATAGGATGTTTAGGTATTATTTGAGTATGTGTTTATGTGCATGTGTGTACCTTGGATCAATATGACGCCATGATGTATTTGCATCCCCTCGTCACGAGCAGAGAATCCTCTGTACATCTCCGTACGTATGTTGCATATGGAATGCTTGGAAGAACAAGTTACATAACATAGTTGTGTATTCGTGTACGAAGTTAAGGTAGTTCTTATGTATGGTTACCAATAAGAAGTTGGGTTTATTTTCATTGAGATTCGTTGGGTGAAGTTACTTGTGTGAATATATTATGAGTTGGATTATACTTAGTGGTGTGTTACGTTGTTGTATTCACGTACCAAGCAAGATTAATTCTTATATATGGGTAACTGGTTGAAAGGGGAAGTTGTAATTACTGCATATGAGATTCACTGATAAATAAAGCACAGTGTTAGGATATTGTAATAACGTTGTGAGGATAAAGTGGACGACGTTGAGGTAGAACTTGTTCTGATGTAAGAATACATAGATGAAGAGAGAAAGTTGGAATTATTGCACATGAGACAATAATGTTCAGTGATGAGTTACATTGTTGCATTCGTATACGAGGATGGAGTGATTCTTATGTATGGCTATGAGAGGAATTGTAATGTTTTGCAGAAGAATGTCAATACAAAGAGTATATATCAAATGACATTTTTATTTATTTTTTTTTTTACTAAGGTCCGGACCTATATAACAATTTTTCTATCAAAAGTTTTCATCAAGGATCATCGAAGATTAAATTGTGAAGAGCAAAATGATAATAATGATATAAGGAATATATATTCATGTAAAAGTAAGCTTTTTAGTCTTATTTTTTAAATGAATATGACTATTCTTCTACACTCTATTCATAAGAACTCAGAAGAATATTTATACATGTGCAATAGATCTTCATTGATTAAATGAGAAAAAGATAAGACAACCGTATTATACGTGTCTATCTGTATGTCTATTCGTCACTGATTTTGGAATAATTTCCTTGAGATTTGTTTAATTTAGTTGCCTGTTCTTACGTCGCGGATATATTGTTTAATAATTCGCGGTGTAGTTGTTCCTATGGAAATGTAGATGGTGGTCGTGCTTGTATGTGTATAGGAGAAGGAAAGAAAAGGTATATGTATGTGAGCAACTTTTAAACGAGACGGAATTTCGATCACAGAAGAGGAGCGACGAAAATTAGCTTATAGATACACTCCTTTTCCTCACCTCCCTACTCCTCTGCGTCGTCTGATCTCTATCTCACATACATCAGTCCAAGTGTCTAGCAAGGACCGTGCAGTCTCTGCTGCATTCCACGATATAACAAAAAATGATAATCATAACTAAAATTTCATTATTTGTCTGGTATGCCAGTGAGGCTTACATCACTGCATGTTTGTTTACCTGCTTTATTTCTTATTCTTTTATATTTAGCCAAATTCCATCGACGAAGTTGATTTAATAACTAGATACTAAATCTTCAAAACAGCTTGATGTTGCTGATTGCATGAGGTAATATGATGTGCATACAAAGATCGAAATATGACCATTTTTAAAACAATCGGGCACATTCTGTATATAAACATTGACGATAATTATACTAATGTAATCTATTACTCATTACCAGTCTTACGAATATCTTAAACTCACTTATTCCATATCAGACCTTTGCATATGAATTTATTAAGTACTATCTATCATTAATCATCTATCTTCTTTCACTTGGCCTAAACAAAATGTCCTTTTTCTTTCCGACAGAACAAGAGAAGTACATTTTCACATGCAGTCATTCTTTTCTCTTTTTTCCACCCGACCATCACCTTATGTCACTTTCTCACATCATCATCAATTTTGCAGTCGATTCTTAATAAACCAACGGCACCGAACATCCACAAATCAGAACAAAGATCCCATCCACTACCTCCTGCCAGGAAAGCATGTCCTTCGTCACGAATCCTCCCAGGAGGTCTCCTTATGCATAAATCCCTATATCACATCTGTCAGTGCCACATTGACTCTTCCCGCTATCCAATGTCTGAACCGTCTCTATTCATCATTTCTACAACAAGCATTTTCCTACTTATCTGTGCATGTGAAAAATACACATATAAAACTATGAAGGAAATCAAGGAGTGGAACATGCATCATAGTCTTCCTAAAAGAAAACGAGCCTGATGGAGGGACATGCATGTCACGCAACACCTCACAGAAGATACCGCAACAATTCTTACTTCAATCTATTTACTACAGTTCTTAAACTCTCATATTGAATATGCCTGTAATAACATCATTTAATTACAATACTTTCGAAACCAAAAGAATTATCTGCTGTGGTAAACTGTTACTTAGTGATTGACAGTCATTGCTGAACAAGATATCATATTCGTTCAGATTCTTTTGTTGTAAATACACATGACAAATAACAATGAGGCACTGCAATCTACGATGCACAATGCCCAGTATATTCTGATCACACAGTTACGGCTGACTTCAAAAGAACTATACCTATATGCCACTAATAGAATCTGGAACTACATGCTATAGGCTCTTGCACAATGTGTCTGTTGTGTAATATGAGAAATGCAGATATACACGAAAATAAAGATTGAGATCAATACATAGTCTAAATAAATAAATATATATATATATATATATATATATATATATATATATATATATATATATATATATATATATATATATATATATATATATATATATATATATATATATATATATATATATAATATATCAATAGGTTATCAAAGTATATATTAACAGCACGATGTCATAACGAGAACAGCTGTTCGTCATGAGGAGGGCGAGCCACTACCAGGTCTGCCACCCTTACCGTCGCTTTACATGTTTGCGGTGCTTCAACCTTCTCTAGTAAATTATAACACTAAATTTTAATCTTGATCTATAATGTACGCAGCCACGATATAAAAAGGCTTTATTTGAATCGCGAATATGGCACGTCACGTATGTACATTACGTCACGCCTGGCATGACAATCAAGGCTCGAGCAAGTCACAGCAATAACTACGTAATGACATTGCAGGGCGATTTTACAAAAATAAAAATTCTTTTTATTTCCTACATCATCTAATAGTCAAAGTATTTACGAATTCCACAAATATGTATCAAGAATAAATTCGTAAAATCCTGTAATCAACGAAACAGTCAGATATACGCAAATTGCTGGTTCTGGTACTAATGACGAATAGTCCTACCTTTTGTTTATATAAACCTTTGCTTAAAAAAAAAAGACCACCAAGTTTTAAACTTCGTTACTCACTGGACAAACACACTAGTGTCCTTAAAATTCTTACTAACATAATAAGTACGTACCTTCACAGAGCTGAACTGCTGCCAGCCGCCGCCACAATCCTCATGGTCCTCAAACATCTTTTCCCTGAGAGTAGCGCATGCGCGGTCTTCCACGAGCCAACAAGCTAACTATCACTCACTTGCTTTACAATTTTAATATTCAAAGAACAAATAATCACTTTAAATCTGTCAAGGTGTTCTTTTATTAACCAGTATGATATGTAAGAGTAAAGAAAATGACGAGTGACAAACAAGAATGTTCCATTTTTTTTTTTTTTCTAATTTTTACTCTCCGAATTTTCTAAGTATACCTTGATTCTTCCACGATATGTATACTTACATACTTTCAGGGGATACGCATCCTAGTCATCACTGAATAAAACATGAGATGCGGATGTCGTTGGACAAACACAAGTCTAACATGCACACCGGGAGGCTGTGAAGCTTGATAACACCTGACTTTGTGTACATATATCTACGTCAACACACACAGCACAATACTACTAACAAGTGCAAAACAAATTTGATATATACATAAATAATGACACATGTTGAGTACTTAAGTAAAAATACAATATATGAGTTGCAATTACAAGACCAAAAGTGGTTACTGCCATTACTTGAGACTCTAATGAACATTCTTGACGGATTCCACGTGATACAGGACGCTATGCTGTTTTGGTCCCCAGATGGGTGGCGCTGCGGGAGAGATGCTTCTGGAAGCAGACGGCAGCCTGGCGGTCACAGTTACACACGTGGTTCACGCAGTACGCCTCCGACCTCACTGTATAGAACCCGAAGTATCAGTAGATTGAATTAATGGGTTGAAGTTAACAAATATTCTACGAAAATAGTAAATATGTTTATATTGTATATTAATCTACATTCTGCTTGTAGTGGTAAGTATAAACACTTTGTCGTTCTCTTACCGCACATCACCTCGTCCTTCAGTACTGTCCAGGCGTACATCTGATTGTAAGGCTTCTTCCACACATCGGGACACTGGCGAACAGTGCGGCCGTAGCACCTGGCGTGTTCCAGACAGCACCGGTCCAGATCATCCACGGGAGCGCTCCTTCCTCCTCGTCCACACCTGCCAAAAACACACACATGCAGACACACGCACACTTGAACACGAGCACAAGCATAGATCACCACTCAAGAAACAGATGCAGAGAAAACAAAAAATCGTGTCTCGTCCTCTAGTACCAAGCACGTGACCTCCTCATCCCCTTGAACCACTCAGGCCTAAGTGTACGCCCGGCTCAAAGTTAAGCTCCCTCCCTGTATCACGTAATAACGCGGCCTACGGAAGAAGCTGTGTGAGGGAAAATGAGGTTATAAAGATCTGCCATTTGGAAGATTACCACAGCGACGGAGGCAGCCGAGCAATGGTTGAAGGTGAGCTGGTACTGGGCGGCCGCCCCTAGATATGCTGTAGTGAGGCAGTCGAGAGCCTCATTTAGCTTGGTAGTTAAGTATGTTTGGCTGATGTACTCGTATTTGACCGTGTGATATACCAAGGGTATTTTTTAGTGTTCTTAAACTCGTATTTAATTATGATAAAATTATCAATATTACATAATAGACAAATATACACAAATCCAGCAACAACATAAATACTCGAGTTTCTAACAAACCTTTTAGTGAGAATATCACCGTAACGCAAGCATGAAGGATGGATTTCTTAGCGACACTTACCAGTTGCCATAGTAGATGAACTTGGTCGGCTGCTCTCCAGTATAGAATGTGATTTTGGCTCCATATTTACCAAGCTCGGTCGGGTGTTTCTTCGTGACGAGTGGAAGGCGAAGTCTCACACCTTCTTCCGTCACCTCTCCTTCCATTTTACCCTCTGCATCGGCCTCTTCTTCATCCTCTTCCATTGCTTTTTCTGCCGCCTTCTTCAGGTCCCCCATCTCGCTGCTGGTGATGTTTCCCATATCCTCAACTGAAGTGGAATTTAAGAGCAGCAGTGTTCCTCGGAGACCGCCCTACAGAACACAGGGAGGATGAAGAAATTTAAAACATACATTTACGTTAGTGAAGGCAAAAAGTGGTATAAGGCTCAGAATTGATGTTCGCAAGATGTGAGGTATTGCAAAGATAAGAATTAAATTGTTTACGAAGACTAAAGGCATATGTTGTTTATATTGATAATATACCTCTGGAATATAGGGATTAGTAGGGTAGTGATATGTGAATATGTATATATATATATATATATATATATATATATATATATATATATATATATATATATATATATATATATATATATATATATATATATATATATATATATATATATATATATATATATATATATATATATATATATATATATATATATATATATATATATATATATATATATATATAGAGAGAGAGAGAGAGAGAGAGAGAGAGAGAGAGAGAGAGAGAGAGAGAGAGAGAGAGAGAGAGAGACCTACCAATTTCAAGACATACTGAAAGAATGAGTTTCCCTTGCCACCATGTGATTTAATCTTTACGTTCTAAAATACCATCCTTACCTTGAGAGTGTAATCAATCAGAGCCTCGTACTCATCATCCTCATGGCTCGTGTCAAGTTCATTGCCCTCCTCATTCTCTTTTTCAGCTGCTGCTTTCTTAGCGTTCTTCTCCCGCATCATCCCCATCTCCGGATTAAAAAACTTAGGCCATCCAAAGTTAATTTTGTGTTCGGAGGGTGACTTAGGGGCGAATTCTTCAGCTGGATAAAAATGTACTAATCAAAGACAGATATCATTACCCAGTGTTTATATTGTGAAACGCTTTGCTCCCACATCACTGTTTTCAAAAGCTACAGAAATTATTAGTCACATTCCTAAGTCCTGATTGCTTTCATAATTCAGAAGATTTGTTAATCTACTTTAAGAACCAAAAAAGATACTTTTGAGAATCTGTTATAACTTCAACTATTGCCCTCTGAACGTAGCGGAGGTACAACGTGAAAGTGTTTATAGAATATGGCCCCAGGTCTGTTCAGGCTTTTCACCTCAAGTAAAGATACATCAGTTGCCCCTGAAAACCATGATAAATTCATTGACAGAAAATGTGCGTGATGGGTAACTGCTAAATATTCGAGAATATCAGGCCAGTACTTCTATATCATCAAATAGATAACGTAAAGGGCAAAAGCACACCAGTTATTTCTTTTGATTCATAGATATTACAAGTTATCTGCCAAACCTTTTTGGGAAGATTGGGAAATTGTTATAAAGAGAGAAACTTGACTTTTCATTAACTTAAATTTCCAAAGAATTCAAATAACACTCTGAACTCTATTTGAAAATTAACTTAATCGAAAACTATTTCAAAATCATTAACTCATCACTAGAAAAAGTATGAAGAGATTATAATATTTTTTTCTGAATCACATACATCAATGAAAATTATTTTCTAGCAACATATCTAGCTGAGATCGACAAAAAAAATTAAAAAGTACTTAATACCCGTTAACATAAAAACAGCACAAACAGATATTTGCAAGGAGAGAGAGAGAGAGAGAGAGAGAGAGAGAGAGAGAGAGAGAGAGAGAGAGAGACGCCTAATTAAATTTGTTTCTTTGAGGCAGAGAGACTCGTGCAAAATAGGACTTTATAGAATTATAAATAATCATAGGACAAAATTGCCTAGCAAATGAAAGGATTTAGCTCTAAACGACTGTTCTCAAGCAAGTAATATTCCTCGCACGAACCTGTGATCTCACTGATGGCGCAGCAGCAGGCCAGAAACAGCATCCCGGCATAGCCCATCATTGCCTTCATGGATGAACGCAACTCGCTCAATTCGCGTGAACTCTCCGTAGAAGGCACGTAGTTTGTTTGGCTTACACGTCAATCAAACACTTCTGATCAAAACAAGTAGATTAGAGGCTGAATAGCTGACATCAGATGAAGGGAGGAGCTGTTACCGAGAAACATGAAGTCTCATTGTTGTTGGTTAACGAAATACAAACACGCACATAACATCAAAATTTCCGTCTCTGCGATTTCCAAACGTGTGTGCACTATCATCCCATTACATTGTCTCGAAAACATATTGATTATACATTTATGTAATTTCATTGTGAACCACAATTTATCTTAATTGCTTCGATAATTTGATATGATTAATGTGCCGTTAATGTAATCAGCTTTAAACTTCTCTTTTTTTCAGTCTTTCTGGACAATAATTATAGTGAAAAACAGTAAAAATAGGCAAATTGATAAATCAATAAATGATCATGTTCCCATACATATATACGTCTAGAAACCATCATCTAGTTACAAGTGTATATGGATATTTTAAAGAAATGCAACATGTTACAGATTTCTTCTACTGTTACAAGAGACACTTGTATGCAGCACGGTTTCGTCTCTTTCCTCATTTGTATTGCATTCATTACCAATCTACTAACAGTCTAACACACACTTTGAAACCTATACACTCTATGTCACAATAATGACAATGGATTTCCTGAGTAATTAGGCATTGGTTTTTAAAAGTATGGCCAAACCAATAATCATACTAACCTCTGTTTATATCATTGGAATATGCCTCGGGGTGAGGAAAAGGGATGAAGTCGAGCCAGAGCCAAGTCAGAGATGTGGTGTTGACAAGGAACTGAAGAGTGCACACTGTTACACTACTGACGGCGCAGCAACGAGTAACAGGCGGTGGCTGACATCGACTTTCTCTCCTTCCCCCTTCTACTCATCCACTGCTCATCTGGCTGAAGGGAAACAAGGAAGCAGGTATCAAATATTCATTCAAGAAAAAGGAAGTGTGCAGAAAGCGTATAGACAGACGCGTATTGAGATAATCTCGTGTAGCGATAGACATCGACCACTGTAACACCACAACACTGCTTAAGGTAGGACGGACCCTTCACCTTCGGGCGGTGGGGATGGAGGGGAAGGACCAGACTTAGGTGCTCCGTGCATTCCCGCCACTGACCATCTGTCGCTGCTGGCGGGGAGAAAGTCTCAAAAATGAGTGCGTCACAAACAGAGCACACTCACCTCTCAGTGAGAGTTAATGATCCAACTCAAAATACTTACTGCCTTGTGGTGTTTACCTCATGTTGTGTTGTTGTTTGTTGTTTGTTGCTGTTGTTAGTGATGTAGTGTCATACTATAGCACAATACATTATTACAAGCAAACATAATCAAACAAGCATTGTGTATAGTAAATAATGTATTATATTCAACTCTCTATTGCTCTATCATGTTTTTATCAACATAACGAAGTTTTTTTTATTTACATTCAATTGATTTAATTCATTCTATTTTATTTCACTTACCAATTTATTTATTTTGTTTTATTTTTGCTTTTATCTAGTCATCTATTTCATTATTTACTAATTTGTCTATTTATCTATTTATTTATTTATTCTTGTTTTTTTCATTTTTTTCATTTTTTTTTATTTATTATTTATTTTTTCGTTTATTCTTTTATCTGTTTATCATTAACCTTTGGTTATTTTTCTTTTATTTTTTGCTTATTCATTTTATTTCTTTATTTTTTACTTATTTATTTTTCATTTATTTGTTTTTCATTTCTTTATCTCTTATTCATTCATTTTTTATTTATTTTTGTTATTTTTATCTTATTCTTTTAGTTTTTTTTTTTTTTTTTTTTTCTTTTCTGCGGAGTGAATGGGGCGGAGGAGGATGAAGAGAGGGTCGAGACAATGATCACCGTTACTTCCCTTCGTAACCTTCTCACATGACTCATGCCTTCCATCCCGACAAAGTAGTAAATTTGTCAGAAAGGATTATTAAGAGGAAGAACCTTACGCATATGCAGTACAACTTAAGATGGTGAAGTTGATAGGTAGTAGGCAAAACAAATAAGTATTTAGTGAGTGACAGATTTGATAACAAACAAATGTAACGAGTGAATATTAAAAAAAAAAAAAAAAAAACGTTATTTTATCATGATGTGTGTGTGTGTGTGTGTGTGTGTGTGTGTGTGTGTGTGTAATTCACTGTTTGATCTGCTGCAGTCTCTGACGAGACAGCCAGACGTTACCCTACGGAACAAGCTCAGCTCATTATTTCCGATCTTCGGATAGGCCTGAGACCAGGCACACACCACACACCGGGACAACAAGGTCACAACTCCTCGATTTACATCCCATACCTACTCACATCTAGGTGAACAGGGGCTACATGTGAAAGGAGACACACCCAAATTTCTCCACCCGGCCGGGAATCGAACCCCGGTCCTCTGGCTTGTGATGCCAGCGCTCTAACCACAGAGCTACCGGGCCGTAGTGTGTGTGTGTGTGTGTGTGTGTGTGCGCGCGCGCTTGTTTCCAGAAAACCTAGACTAAATCAACAGTTTTCCCCGGCAAGACTTCCTGCTGTTTAAGGTGATAGTGAGTGTCGCAATTGTCGGTGAAATTCTAGCAGACATGTGGCGTTTTAGCTGAGCTGCAAGAAAAAGAACTCATTATAACTTTACAAGCGGGTGAGCTTTCTACCAAAGAGGTCAATTAGCAACGAGAGGGGTGGGAAAAACAAAGGGATATCGAAAAGAATACTTCCCGTTATTGTAAAAAGAAAACTTTCATTCTCACTGTCTTAACATATCTCGTCAGATTCATACTACAGCACAACCTGATAAAAGCCTGCGTTCTTAAAAGTTTAAATTGTCTTTTTTAGAAATGTGGTCCATCCCCTCAGTAAGCCTAATGCTCGCGAAAATTATTTTTGGGTGTTATGAATAGATGATGATATGATAGTTTCTGGTAGTTTATTACCCATAATTGGCTATGTGATTTAAACGCTGATTTTAAAATGATTAATGAATAACCATTCCTTTACACACATTCGGCAAGTCCCCGCCCCAACTGGTCACCACATCCTCTTGCCCCGGGCTGCCTCGACCATAAGAGAAAACGATATTTACAGTGACTTACTTATTTTATGAAGTATTATTTAAACTTTAAGGAAGTTTACAGACAAAGTTCTAGTGTCATAAACTAATGAAAGCTTGTCATATAAACGTGAAAAAATACTTTTTAATTTCATGGAATCAAATCACCAGCTGCACTCCGTGCAGACCGTGTGAGCCGTTAGATTTATTGAAGCAGGTAAGTAATATGTAAATGCCAGTTTGAGTGTATGTGACTAACCAAGAAAGACTCTTTCCATATCTATTTGATAAACAAATAACGCAGTTTTATCAGAAATTGTTATTTATTCAAACCACGTGACAACTATATAACAGGATATGTTTTAATCAGCTCTATACAAACTTCCAGATAACTTTTCCCTCTTCTTCATTGGCATTCAACTGTCCACTTCTACACTGAACATTCTCGGTCTGTTCTTTATTTATAATATAAACTGAAACTTTCACATCTCATCTCTTGATGAAAGTTTCGATAAAGTTCTGAGTAGTCCCCGCCAATTTTCTCACCTCTCTCTCAACTCTTAACACTGTTCAGGGACCTATCAGCCCATGTATGGAGTATTCTTCACATATATGGGGGTGGGAGGGTTTCCAATCATACTGCTCTCTTGGATAAGGTGGAATGAAAAGCTTTTCGTTTTATCAAACCTTCTCCACTCTCTCACCGTCGCAATGATGCATCTCTTGCTATCTTCTACCGCTAGCTATTTTCATGCCAATCACTCATCTAATCCTACCAACTGCATTCCTTCTCTCCTCCCGCGGCCTCGCTGCATATTCTGTTCACCTCTCTATCCCAAAAGTTAACCAGTCTCGATCATTCGTCCCCTTCTCTGGTAGATCTCTGCGCCTACTTTAGTATTTCCATATATCAAAGACTTGGAACATATTTAAGAGGAAGGTTTATCGAAATTTATCTCATCCTTTTGAATAACTCTCTTTGCCCTGTGTGTAGATATATATATATATATATATATATATATATATATATATATATATATATATATATATATATATATATATATACACACACACACACACACACACACACACACACACACACACACACACACACACACACACACATATATATATATATATATATATATATATATATATATATATAAAAACATATAACTGTCAACATGGTTTATTCTGATTTACCTTAGAATTCAAGGTATCTAAAAGTGCCAGATATTTACGATATTCATTTTGTCACAGTCCTTGCATTATTTCTGCAATATGCACTATACAGTAAAACTGAATTTACTTGATTAATACAGGAAGCGAATAGGATTATAATCATTGAACTTATATATATATATATATATATATATATATATATATATATATATATATATATATTTTTTTTTTTTTTTTTTTTATGTAAGAGAGGAAGATTGGCCAAGGGCAACAAAAATATATAGAAAAAAAAGATCCACTCAGTCGCCAGTCTCCTTACAGTGACGAAAGAATTAACCAAAGGATAGGGAAAAATGTCTTGAACAACTCCCTCTTGAATAAAGTCAAGTCATAGGAAGTTGGAAATGCAGATACAGGTAGGGAGTTCCAGAGTGTACCAGAGAAAGGAATGAAAGATTGAGAGTACTGGTTAACTCTTACGTTAGAGAGTTGGACAGGATAGAAGAGACAAAGAAGAAAGCCTTGTGCAGCGAGGCCGCAGGAGGAGGAGAGGCATGCAGTTAGCAAGATCAGAAGAGCAGTTAATTGTTAATATCCATGCAAAAAATCATAATAAACTATAGATACTGTGGTAGCTTCCCTGAAACTAAATAAAATGCTATGATGAAAGTTTTAAATGGAATTTCAAATGACATCATTAACAGCAAAAGAAATAAACGAGCAGTGTTTTTCAGTGTCTGATGTTTCCTTTTTTTTCTCACTAAAATATCCAGTTACTGAAAAGATATCCCAGTAATCATATTGATTGTGTGTGTGTGTGTGTGTGTGTGTGTGTGTGTGTGTGTGTGTGTGTGTGTGTGGTGAGAGAAAACAGGGGATGAAGCAGATGTACTTCGTCACTGCCACTAATCAGTTGTTGACTTCTTCAGGGAGACTTCTTCATGGACAACAGCAGAAACGCGTTAGAGTATTGAAAAATACTTTGGTTACCTAATGCTTGCTGACTCCCTTAATCATGTTCCTGGACCTCGTGCAAATTCTGTCCTATCTGCCAATGCAGTTTACACCACTATATCAAGCTTTTTCAGTCAAATCATTCTACCTACATGAAGTTTTAAGCAAGCCTGGAACAATTCACATTTATGAAAAATGTGTCACATCTTCAGATTTTGTGACAAGACAGTTTGTGATGTTCTAGCCTCAAGCCAGAGTGTCACTTGCCCACCGCTAAGGGAAGGAAGCTGCTTGTATGCCACAGTCTGAGCATCTCATGCACGTGATGGTGGTGGTGGTGGTGGGTATTATTCTACAAGAAACATCCACGACCTCAATTGTCTTCGCCCATGTCCTCGGTCTGAATATCGATCTAGACGAACCGCCATAGATGTGTAACTACCAAGCTTTACACTGCTACATTCATGCACTAGCAACTCGTCCGTGTCTTAAAGACTTGGATAATCTTCCCTCGACGGAGCATGAGATCATTTACAATCTTACTTAGAAATTGTTGTTTTGCCATATCAACATTATTAATGAATAAAACGTGATTTAAGTTTCGTATTGTTTTTATCATTTATTTATTTTTTTCTTTAGTATATATCGAAATTCTTTTCGAAGAGGTATGGAGTCTTATGTAGTATAGTAGATAAATACTGAGTCATATTCATCAACTCTTGTTCTTATGATGCAATGCAATAATAGTTGGTCCATTATCGAACGAGAAGAAAAATGTAAATCACTCAGCATTAGTTCATGTAATCATGGAAGGTGAGGGTACTTGTCAGTTAGGATAAGCAGCACGCATACAAAGAAGTATCCACTTCCTGGAGTTTGAGGAAGATGCAAGAGAGAGAGAAAAAGAAATATTGTTTGAATTAAATTCGTCACCTTTCGCAGAGAGAGAGAGAGAGAGAGAGAGAGAGAGAGAGAGAGAGAGAGGAGAGGGGGGCGGAGCTAATGTTGGGGAGGTGTGGGAGGGATGGAAGGAGGAACGAACAGTGAGTGGGGGGGTGGGGGGGTGGCGAGGGGGTTAGCAACAGCAGGATCAACATGGTACGCAACACGCGAACTTATGCGGCGCTGCTAGTCACTTTGCAAAACGCCCCGTGCCTGAGGTGACCAAACGCACTGCCATATATCTATCTCTCCTCTCTAATAATATAACATAAACTAAATCAATGAAGTGAGCTAGCTAGCGTGAACGGTTTGTCCCTCTCCTGATATTCTCCTACCATACATTAGTAATAATGTCCTGTACGTCAATTATCCGATGCTTGATGAACACGTCAATGCAGCTAGCTGCTTTCATGACGTCTTACTACGAACTTATTTACTGACTGACTTGCAACTAAAATCGTCGATATCCATCATTCTATTTTCTTCCTGTATTTATTTATTATGTCTATGTCATCTGTATAGGATTTTCACAACATATTTTTCTAAACGCATCACAATGTTTTTGTTTCAATAGTAACAAAGAACAGGACAAAGAAAGGAAAGAATTTCGAATAAACATTATGAAGAGATTACCAGTAGAGCGACGGTCGTCACTGACATGAACCTTCCCTGGTCGCAAATTTCTTCCTTGCAGAATTTGCAAAGGTGATTGTCGGGGAAAGGGGGGGTTAGGAAGCCAAGCACGCCTGTGAAGGACCGCCTGGGATGGGCGGTCCTTCACCATGCAACATTCCTGCCTGCAAAGAACTAACCAATGCTACGCCTTCCCGCCAAATGCATGCTTCCCTATTGGTTGAGACCTACATGACCTGCATCAAGGTTTGCTGGCGAGATTCAAGAAAGAAGGAGAGTGTCATGACCACGTCAACCACTTGCATTGGTCGTGATTGTATTAGTTCTGCAAGCAGACCTTATCCAAACATTATATTTTTGAGCTATTGCTACATTAAAGGTAAAAACAACTTGGCAACATTCATTCTGGGAGCTACGCGTGCGCCCTTGTAGCTAGCGACTGGAGGAAAAAGAAAAAAATAAATATTCCAGCTCACAAAGAGTCTAGCTCTAGACGGACTGGCTGGCAACTCTAGTCGTGCTTGCTCCAGGATGCTGCTATGTGCAAAGCCGGGTGTGTGGAAATGCACTCCACAAAATGTAGCATCAATTTAGTCTTACTTACAAGAACACGTTTGTAAAACGTTGAGAAGTTTGACTAAAGACGGGAAAAAAACAAAGAAAGAAGTTATTTTAAAACGAAGAGGACGGTACTGCCAGAGTACAAACTGAGTACATTTTGGGTACGATGTGTTGCTACTGGCTCAAGATTTTCACAACGCTTCGTTTCTTTTCATTAACAACCGTATTGATAGATTATTTTATTTCTTATAAGATAATCGCAATGAGAATTTATGAATAGGTATATACATAAGATAGCAATAATTTAACATATTAAAAAAAAAAAAACAAGATATAACTTGATAGATGTGACAATGACACGAAATGCAAAGAGAGGCCCACCCGACACCATCAAGGTCTTGTTGCTCCACGCAGCACTAGTGACTGCCATCGATTTTCCTTCCCACTGGTAGACTCTCAGACAGACAGATTTATAACAAAAACGCAGAGCGATGTTAAGCTTGCGTTGCGAAACTTCATGACATGCAACTCCCAAGTTATGATAAATTATTATTATAAAAACGCTGTGATGTGTGCGAAGAGAACGAGATGCTTCCTTAGGTTCATAATTGCAACTAGCTTATACTTTAGTTTATTCGTGTGCAGAAACTATGCAACTCATTCCACTCAGGGCCCACAAACTGCCTTTACCGCTCCCTTCCACCTCTCCCCACTACATTGACGCCCTCTTGCATTTCTGCAAGACTACGAAATATATTCAGTATTCGTTCGGGGAAAATATATCATATAACATTATGTAAAAGTTAATATTTCTTTCATACTCTCATAAGATATATTAGCTAAACATGCAATCGAGAATAAACCTTTTTTTTTACATTTGTTGATTTATTGGTAGTAGTAGTAGTAGTAGTAGTAGTAGTAGTAGTAGTAGTAGTAGTTACCTTTTTGTTTTTTTTTTTTTTTTGTATGTGATAATGATCGAGAGCGAGTCTGTCCCATAATTTTACGGACCTAGATAAGGTAATAAATATGCTACTTTCTTAAGACCCATTACCTAAATTGCTACATGTTATGGGGAACCCTACAACTACGCGGTGCAACCCAATGGGATGTCCCTGAAATACTGAATACCTGCCGACAAATAACCTGCACGAGGGAAAAGAGGTGTGGCTTTTTTGACGTCATGACCTGGAGGCGGAACAGAATGCTGGTGTCTGTCTTAGAGAGAGAGAGAGAGAGAGAGAGAGAGAGAGAGAGAGAGAGAGAGAGAGAGCAAAACTGCAGGTTGTCAGGAGTGTGGTAACCCTTTTTATTCACTGCTGTTGGTCTGGGAGCAAAATTGCCGATGTCCAGTATGGATGTGTGCTTGCATTACGAGCTGAGGTCAAGCATTCATTCATTTACTGTCGTCCGACCACCTAGACTCTCTTGTTCTTATGTCCTTTTATCATAAAAATCCGTTTTGTTCATTTTCACATTACCATTAATGTCCACAGTCACTAATGCAAAAATCGCACTTTTTACATATATATATATATATATATATATATATATATATATATATATATATATATATATATATATATATATATATATATATATATATATATATATATATATATATATATATATATATATATATATATATATATATATATATATATATATATATATATATATATATATATCTAACTATCTCTTACTTCTTGAAAATTTATACATTTATTATTATCATTATTATTATATTATTATTATTATTATTATTATTATTATTATTATTATTATTATTATTATTATTATTATTATTATTATTTACATATGTTATGTGAGCTACGTGTGGTTGTGTGTGTGTGTGTGTGTGTGTGTGTGTGTGTGTGTGTGTGTGTAGGTAGGTAGGCCCATCGAGATACCGATCAACCTGTGCATTATCCCGGGATCCATAGTCTTTTGGAGGCTCATTAAATAAAACTTGGGAGGCGTCCTTAAGTACCTACGCAGGAAAAGTATGTAATGAAAAATAAATAAATAAAAATATGTATTCTACAGGTTTTCTTTCAGTTAAAGGATCGAATTGGGCAAAAAAAAAGTAACAGCTTTGGCAGGTAGAGTAAACTAATTATAGCTTTTGTCCTTCTACCTGCGGAAGATGGCAGTTAGATAGGCTTGTAGAGACTAGTTCTTTGTGTTCATGAATATTATCTGAATGTCTGAGTACTCCATTTTTGCGTTTTTACTGTCTCTTTTTATTTATTTATTTTTTTTATGGAAGACGGGAAGCTGGCCAAGGGCAACAGAAAAGATAACAAAAAAGGCCCACTTAATTGCCAGTTCCCTAAAAGATTGTTAGTAGAGTTAATCAAAAGTTTGGGATAAATGTCTGGAAACCTCCCTCTTAAAAGAAGTCAAGTCGTAGAAAGATGAAAAAACAGAAGCAGGTAGGGAGTTCCAGAATTTACCAGAGAAAGGTATGAATGATTGAGAGTACCGGATAATTTTTGTAATAGAGAATTGGACAGAATAGGAGTGAGAGGATGAAGAAAGCCTAGTGTAGTGAGGCCGCAAAAGGAAGGGAGGCATGTAGTTAGCCAGATCAGTAGAGCAGTTAGCATGAAAATAGCTATAAAAATAGAAAGAGCTGCAACATTCCGGCAGTGAGAAAAAGGCTGAAGACAGTCAGAGGACTGAGTTGATGAGACGAAAAGCTATTGATTCAACTCTATCTAATAAAACTATGCGAGTGGAATCCCCCCATACATGCGAAGAGCACTCCATACATGGGCGGATAAGGCCCTTTTGTAGAGTTAGCGGTTGGAGGGGAGAGAAAAACTGGCGGAGACACCTCAAAACGCTTAACTTCATAGAAGCTGTTTTAGAAAGAGATGAGAAGTGAAGTTTCCAGTTTAGATTATAAGTAAAGGACAGACCGAGGATATTCAGTGTTAGAAGATGGGGACAGCTGAGTGTCATTGAAGAAGAAGGGATAGCTGTCTGGAAAGTTGTGTCGAGTTGATAAATGGAGGAATTGAGTTTTTGAGGCATTGAACACTACTACGTTTTTTTTTTTTTTTCTGTCCCAATCAGAAAGCTTAGATCAGAAGTCAAGCGTTCTGTGGCGTCCGTGCGTGATCTGTTTACTTCCTGAAGGGTTGGTCGTCTCTAAAAAAACGTGGAAAGATGTAAGGTGATATCATCAGCGTAGGAATCGATAGGGCAAGAAATTTGGTTTTGATCATTAATGAATGATAGAAAGAGGGTGTGTGACAGTAAAGAACCCTGAAGAACACCACTGTCAATAGATTTAGTAGAAGAACAGTGGCCATCTAGCCCAGCAGCAATAGAACGGTCAGAAAGGAAACTTAAGATAAAGTTGCAGAGAGAAGGATAGAAACCATAGGAGGGCAGTTTTGAAATCAGAGCTTTGTGTCAAACTCTATCGAATATATCTAACGCAACAGCAACAGTTTCACCGAAATCTCTAAAAGAGGATGACCAAGACTCAGTAAGGAAAGCAAGATCACCAGTAGACCGGCCTTGACGGAAGCCATACTCGATCAGATAGGAGATTGTGAAGTGACAAATGTTTGAGAATCTTTCTATTGAGGAAAGATTAAAAACCTTAAACAAGCAAGAGATGAAATCTATAGGGCGGTAGTTTGAGGGATTAGAACGGTCACCCTTTTTAGGAGCAGGCTGATTGTAGGCAAACTTCCAGCATGAATGAAAGGTAGAAGTCCTGATGAAAGACTCAAGTACCTTTTGTGGGTAATTTCTCTATCATGTATAGTACGAGAACAGGCTGTTTTAAACCAAGGTTTAGAAGGTTTAGGATGAGAAAAAGAATGAGGAATGTACGCCTCCATGCCAGATATTAGCACCTGTGTTATGCATTTAGCAGACTGAGATGAATCTCCGACACGGAAACTAATCATTCCAAGGAAAATCAGCATAGTACCTCCTCAGGTACCGCCAACCGCAGCAGAGGCAAAACGCCAGAGACACCTTTGCTTTTGGGGATCCTGGGAAAGAATTGGAGACCTAGGACAAGATACATGTAGATATGAAATTGTAATCGGAGGAGCCCAACGGAGAAGATAGGGTAACAGCATAAACAGAATGATTAGAGTTAAGGAAAGAGTCGTAGCTCCAAGATGGTCAGGAGTACGAGTAGGGTGTTGCACCAGTTTTTCTAGGTCATGGAGGATAGCAAAGCTGAAGGCTAGTTCACCAAGATGTTCAGTGAAAGGAGAGGAAAGTCAAAGCTTTCGTGAACAATGAAATCCTAAGGAAGGAGATCTCGAAAGGATAGAGAGACGAAATGTGTGTTATGGTTGTAAAATGTATGGCTATACGGACAAAATGTGTTATTTGTCTGTGAAATGCATTATGACAGAAATTGAAAAGGTGAATGTTGAGAAATGGTGCAAAAAACATGGAAAACCTACTAACTGCAAGTGATCAAAGTTCCCTAAACTGCTCATGCGTGAGCCACCGGGACATATTATCAGTCCTCTCGGGGGCCCTGTGTGTGTGTAATTCAACACGGTCGCCTCCTGTGTGTGTGTGTGTGTGTGTGTGTGTGTGTGTGTGTGTGTTGCACTCTTTTTGAAAACCGGTAAAATCCATGAGTGGAGGTACATGTATCTGCATGTAGCGGCGGCAACAGTAGAACCAGCCGGTGTCCTGTTCTTATGTCTGACAGTAAACAGGCATTTTCCTCCCTGGGAATTAATTGCGCATGCTCAGAGAAACGATTGTACTATACTATATAGGCTTGTGATAAACAAATCTATCCATAAGTGTCCGGATATCATTATGACTGTGGATTTTCGGGGCAAATTGCCCCATTTTAGGGGCAATTTATACTGAATGAACGATATCCATCAAATACAACAAATAACCAGATGAAGGAATCTCAGGAGATTAAAAAAAAAATGATCATTGTATAAAAGCTATTTAATGATTCCTCATTACACTTCTTACACAATATAATGATGTATACATTTATTTCAAATTTTAGCGGTGTATTGGATTCATAAAACTGCTTTCTTACGGAAAACGATACTCCAAAATGAGCTTCAAAACACTGGCCAGATATCAAAGGATAGGCGACCATGCAGCTGTGTAGACGGATAGCTATAATGTAGTCATTCGCTCTTTTGTATATAAACAAAGCCCGACAGCTCTGTATAGCCAGACATGACGGACTTGATACCGGAGAGAGAGAGAGAGAGAGAGAATAATATGAAGATGATACTCAGGATCTGCCTTACGTTCATTAGGAAAAGCTATTTTACACAATAGTGTAGAATAAGACCAGATGATTGTAATGAACGTTTATTGTTTGTTGAGTGTGTTTCTATGTAAAGCATCATGCTTTGCACTACGACCAGCAGTTTTCTTTAAGGTCTTGCTGTAGATCGATTCGATTGATCACTTTATCTTTTGGTTAGTGTTTACGTTGCCGACCAGCAGAAAAAATGTAAAATAAAGAAAGAAGCATAAATTATCATATGTATAATCATCTACAAAGGCATGCACAGTGTGCCAGGCAGTCAATCCCACAAGGAGAATTACCCCAGACAAAGGCACATACATCATTCACTCAGTCCAGTTAGTTTTTGGTGAAAAAGGATAGTTTCATGAAGTCCTACTATACTTCATTAATTGAAATAATTAAACAATTAGTTAAATTAATAAAATAAATTACGAAGCCAAGAGCAGACTTGCGGTATCGGATCTGAGCATTGCGTCTCTCATCACCTCGTATAGTAGAGTTTCTCTTGCAATTTTCCCTTCGTCTTCTGTTACGTTTTCTCTCATATATTTCAAGGCTATTATGTTTGAGTTACCACAGGCACCTTTCGTTGGTGTTCTTCAAAATGCACTTCTCTATTACGTGATGCAAGTGTAATGACAATTCAACAATAGAAAAAAGTAAAGATAATTTGACACACATGACTTCGGCAGTGATCCACTCCTCAGTTACTGCTCTGAGAAAAATATGCGCTTTATTAACCAACTGCACGCCAAGTCCCTTGCTGTAAAGTGCAAAGTGCACCAACGTCTCTTATGTGATACTATTGAAATTTAAACCCAATGCCTGGGATTTATTATTGAGCCTTTAATGCACTTTACTTGATAAATATAAGGGAATCAGTAAAATCACACACACGCACACAAAGTTCACTGACTGGACTTAGTTCTCCTCTATCAACTCCTCCTAAAGCTTGGAAGTGATATGCTTCCTCTTACTGTATCACAGTCTACTTCTCACCAGTCATGTCTTTATGTGTGTGTGTGTGTGTGTGTGTGTGTGTGTGTGTGTGTGGTATGCAGCGATAAGTGCCCAAGGAAATATAGCCTACAACAATAGAAATTTACTACTGTTGTCTCAGTGTGTGTGTGTGTGTGTGTGTGTGTGTGTGTGTTGTCAGTTTCACTTGTGGAACAAATATTGCTTTTGCTTCTTTCGTTTATATTGATCATGAATAACTTATTCATTACCACTATTACATTATCATCATCGTCATCATCATTATCAACACAAGTGTAGAACGTTCCTGTAACTAAAGAACAACTATCTTCGATGCACTAAGTCTGGAAATAGATATGTATACTCTTCGCCTCAAAAGAGCGACTTGGTAACACTGCACTTGCCTTGTGTGTTGCTAGTGATCGACAGAAGTGAACTATTTTGGTGTAACAATAAAAAACAAGTTTTGTCTATGTTTCGAAGGTTCGAAGAAAGAACAGCAGTTTAACTGCTCATTTTCCAGAAGAAAGTTGAGTATATTTGATGTGGATAGAGAAAGTATGAGCAAGGGTGACAAAAGTGTGACTACTTGGAAGATTTTGTGCTAAAAAAAAATAAATAAAAAAAAAAAAAAAAAAATATATATATATATATATATATATATATATATATATATATATATATATATATATATATATATATATATATATATATATATATATATATATATATATATATATATATATATATATATATATATATATATATATATATATATATATATATATATATATATATATATATATATATATATATATATATATATATATATATATATATATATATATATATATATATATATATATATATATATATATATATATATATATATATATATATAGGTTAGGTTAGGTTAGGTTATATATATATATATATATATATATATATATATATATATATATATATATATATATATATATATATATATATATATATATATATATATATATATATATATATATATATATATATATATATATATATATATATATATATATATATATATATATATATATATATATATATATATATATATATATATATATATATATATATATATATATATATATATATATATATATATAAATAAATAAATAAATATATAAATATATATATATATATATATATATATATATATATATATATATATATATATATATATATATATATATATATATATATATATATATATATATATATATATATATATATATATATATATATATATATATATATATATATATATATATATATATATATATTATATATATATATATATATATATATATATATATATATATATATATATATATATATATATATATATATATATATATATATATATGTATGTGTCTGTGTGTGTGTGTGTGTGTGTGTGTGTGTGTGTGTGTGTGTGTGTGTGTGTGTGTCTAGTGGCAACACTCCTGGCAGCTCACTGGGATCAGAAAAAAAATAAATAAATAATAATGAGACCCGGGGGTAGGAGGGGGGGAAGAAGAACGTACTGTACGTTAGAGTTGGCAATAAACTTCAAAATGTTTATTCTGTCAAGCCTTATGGCACAATTTTCTCAAAATATTCATATTTTAAGTAATAAACTATATTAGCTACAATATACTGCATTTTCTAAAGTTTATTGTAACAAAGTCTTTTTGCATAAAATGAACAAATCAAAGTTATAAGAATCATAAATGTATAAAAAAGTGAAACCCATACTTTCAAAGTTAACGAGACGTCTGTCATAACCAAGGAATATACAGTCATAACTAAAGGACTAGATCAGCACCTCGCCACTCACTCTATCTCGGTTACAAGCTTGCTAAAAGGAATAACTTTCAACGACTACAATGTTCCCTGTCAAAATAATCCTACTAATACTCACAAGATTCAGTTTATCTACTACAAATTCTACTGTTCATTCTTACATCAATGACGTACGTATAGATGTCAGAATTTACTGTGAAAAGTTAGTAAATTTGTGTTGTTGCCACCAAATGCATGGATGGATCACTGTTTAGTTTAATGCTTACAGTATTGTTTTCTACACCAGGAAAATTTTTACACTAGATTACAAAGCAGTATTTTTTTAGTAACAAGTCTATCCCGCTATCACAATACCAACCAAACTATCATTGATGCTCAGAATTTTTGTAAAATATTGACTGGTGTTTTCCTAATGCAATTATGATATTGTCAGCGTCAAGTCTGTTGCTCATTTTTAACCAGAAAGCACTACACACAACAAATATTTATCCTACATCAAGCAGAATGGTTGGTGGAATTAAAATGAAGTCATGGTAAATACACAGATATTTCTTTAACTTGAGATTTGAAATTTGCCACCTTACAAACTACTGGCACGATAGCTGTAACAGGTTAATGTATTCAATCCTTGAAATTGGACTTTCATACTTTAACAGAGACGATGATTATAGTCTTTCATGCAAGAACGCCGCCAGCAGCGCACCTAATTCATTATTATTCTTGACGGGGAAACAAAACATTTCATACATACATCAACAAATACTAACAAAAAAAAAAAATAATAATAAATATAGAGCAAGTCAACAGCCTTTTCGTTTGTAACATAAATATACGGCAAGTTATCCGTACATGTTGCCTCCAGCTCCGTGTGTACCAGGATGAATACCAGTATTTTCATAAGTGATGGTAGCAATGTAGCCTCTCTGGTGGTCCGCCGTGTACGAGACGATCTGCCGGCGACCATCTGGCAGTAGGACATAGTACCGGCCCGTCACCGAATCGCCGTTGCTCTGCTCCTCATGTCCATAGTCATTCCCATTGTACTTGTCTTGGACGCCGTACCGGAATTCATATGGCATCTGTCCTCCAAAAAACCATAACAAATTGTATTAAATGACCAAGTTTACTAGAATTATAAACGAATAAGCTAGCCCTAAAAGTGCCAACAAAAGCCTGCCCTGAAATGGAAAGTGTCTAGCCATATATGTTTATTGTATTAATGAATTTTGTTGATGCTAAAATTTTCAAATCATGTGTTCCCCAGAATACCATAATGTCTTAATATGTTCATTCTTCTTAGAATTATACAGAGCTTATCATAAAAATGTCTTTCCTAAGGCGAAAACAAACGCTCCGGTCAATAATCTTTTCTAGGACAGCAAGAAAGAGCGAAGCGCCTGCATGATGTCAGGTTGCCCGGGCGTCGTCATCCAGTCATTTTATATTTGTTGATAATTCAAAGAAAAAAAAAAAAAAGTAACAAAAACCTAAATCGCCTGTTAAACTGAACAATTATTCGTGGATGGGATTTATACTTTATCTAAAAGAAAATTTTCACTCATTTGTAATTGAGTTGTAGTTAAGAAAAATACCAGATCATATATCAAGCAGTGCCAGATTTGATCATCCTATAAGATACAAAGATAAGCTAAGCAGTTCAGTCTCAGAAATGCTGGAACATAGAACCTATGCACATAAGTTCTGAAAAAGAAATAATAAAAAAAAAGAATAAATGAATGTTACCGAATGATTTTACAGGATGAAATATCACTAGTCAGTCTTATATGTAAATACAAACCTGTAACATCAGTCTGATAAAAATATACACACAACATTAATGTCTCTTTATACCTCTGCAGTATATACGAGTAGTAGAACTCTTTTAGTTTTCTTCGCAATCCTCAAAAAATTAAGAAAAAATAATAAGATAAACTATTTTTATATTTTTCAACATGCAAAAACCTGAAATGATGTAAATTGTTTAGGTGGTAAACGCAGCCATATTGAGAGATCAGTGTCACGTGTGTAATGCCCTTCAGTCGTACATTACTCACCGGTGGATACCCATACGGACGTTGGGCGCCGCTACTCTGCACTACCAACATCACCAGTACTGCCATCATCAAAATGACGGAAACCTGTATGAAGAATCATCACAATCTGAGCTCTATAATAAATTCTAAGATGAAGAATGCTTACCTTGATTCAAGTTTCTGGCAAATATTTTAGTCTGTTTTTCTAAGTATGTTTTAGTGCAACCTACAATATATTACATCTATATTTCCTGTTTACCTGCAGATAACTGTAAAAAATTCTTCCACATTCGTATAAAATTTTACAAAGGTACTCACAGCCATTCACGCCTGGACAAGACTAGGACTAGTCAGTCAGTCGAAAGGAACCTACCAGTCCACAAAGTCGTCACCCGAGTCTCATCATGCACGTCATTAGCTTCTTAGGATCTGAGAGGCTAAGTAGCAGCTCACAAACATTTGTCGACCGCAACATGGAAGGAAACTCATCCACACACTTGTCGACCACAGATGTGAATGGGATTAACTCATAAACCCTTTAGCCACAGCAGAGAAAGAATCTAACTCACTCACCAATCAGCCACAAAGGATGATCCATATACCTGTCAACCGCATAAGTCTGAGACACGACCACAATACGAGGAACACATGCTTGACAAAAATACAGTCGTAGACGGAAGAGAAGTGAATAATAGTAAGCGCTCTGATAGTACCAAAGAGAGAGAGAGAGAGAGAGAGAGAGAGAGAGAGAGAGAGAGAGAGAGAGAGTATATACCACACTCCATTGTATAAATGAGAGAGAGAGAGAGAGAGAGAGAGAGAGAGAGAGAGAGAGAGAGAGAGAGAGAGAGAGAGAGAGAGAGAGAGAGAGAGAGAGAGAGAGAGAGAGAGAGAGAGATCAGATTTTTCAAATATTTTTTGGCTTTTCATCTGGACAAAAATGGTTAAATATCTGATACGTGAGTATACATTAATACAATTTATTTATGAGTATTGTTACTGGTTAGACTATATTTGAAAAAAAAAAAAACAGTAAACTTTTGTTTCACTTGTCTCCTTGTTTTCTATCTCTGCAGTCTGTTTTCCTGCGTATTGTAACCTGAAGCCGAGAGTAAGAAAAGAACCATTCTATCACTGGTGAGTGGTTTAATGGATCATGCACGACCAGTTCCTTCTTTACATTGTTTTCTGATCACCATACCCTCAGATAGTGTGAGTGATGGAAAACACGTTTCCCAGTGTCTTAAATGCGTTTTAAGTAGACGTACCGTTAATGAAAACCAATTCATGATAAGTGTGTTCTTTCGAAAGTTCACTTTGTCATAGGAATAGCATATGAAATCAATACAATAAATTTACAGTAAGTTATGGTATTTATATCATTTTCATCGTTGCAAAGTTGACAATATATTCAGTTTCAAGCACTACTAGCATTAACATTTTCAATCTTAAAGTAAACAAGTAACTTCCTCACCTTAAAAGTGAAATTCATGGCTATGGTTCCTCAGCCAACAAAAGTGAAAGAATCTCTCCGCAGTCTGTTGCAGTGTCACTGGCGCCTCGGCAACACACCGTCTTTTATATATGCTCACTTTCACTGAAAGCGTAAGTTGTCAACTTTGTTATGACCTGTTATTCCGCTAGGACATTGGTCACCTCATTCAAATCTCAATCATATGTGTGGTATGAATACTTTGCTCGATGTTCAATTACAACATATGAGCAATGGAACAGCGAAGAGGAACATGGGTTCACAACAGTCCATGCACACACACACACACACACACACACACACACACACAGTGACACACACACACACACACACACACACACACACAGTGACACACACACACACACACACACACACGACATGCGAACACACACACACACACACACACACACACACACGACATGCGAATTTATTTGATTTGTCGTTTACGTTCCACTCCGCTTGATCTACGTTTTTTTTTTTTTTCTGTTGTTGCATGTTTTGATTTATAACTTAATTTGACATGGAATTTTTACGCAATGCAGTGTAATTTTTCTTGACATAATATTAGCTTGAATATATATATATATATATATATATATATATATATATATATATATATATATATATATATATATATATATATATATATATATATATATATATATATATATATATATATATATATATATATATATATATATATATATATATATATATATATATATATATATATATATATATATATATATATATATATACTTTTTTCTTCCTGTCTCCTTTCGCTAGTGAAATAAAGTTCGATGAGTGAAGATGTGTACGGTACGGTGGTATGGCGACAATAATAAGGAAGACTAAGACCTTATTAAATGCTGTGCCTTAGGCCAAAATTTTGTTCACTCCTTCTAAGAAAATTTTCCTGCTGTTCTCACCTGCAATAAGGAAACCACCAAGACATGTATTACGTAAGATACAGCAGATGGCGAGGCGGCGTGGTGTTGGCGGTGGTGATGGTGGTGACGGTGATGATGGTAGTGTGGACCCACCAACCCCCCACCCTCAGGCAGTTGCTGTTGTGGTTACATATGTAGTTAAAATATAAGATGGTCTTTCTTTTCTTACATTATCATAAACTCTCTCTCTCTCTCTCTCTCTCTCTCTCTCTCGTGGGTGCGAAATGTTACCACTGTCAGCTGTACAACGCACAACACATCGCCTCATCATTCACTGCCCAGCCACCTTCGCCTACCCTCTGTAAGTTGCGACGCTCGCTGTCATCTGTCTCTTTTCTAACTAACTTTTTTTTTTGTCTTCTCAACCGCTACGGCAGCATGGGAGTAGATTTAACGCAATTGAGGATGTAGGAATTTTTCCCTTTGATATCTTACATATAATTATATATATGAACGAGAGTTACTATGTAATACCATATTTCCACACCGTATTTGTTTATTAAATCCCAAACAGAACATGTAATATGTTCTCCCGGAAAACGTCAAGGTAATTACTGCGACTTGACCACTTGATGCAATGTACGTACACTTTAAAGATTGTATATCTTCATTTTGACATGAAATTTTAGGTATTATTTTGTTGTTCTTAAATTAAGTTCGGGGCCAGAGTGAAGCAGATGGCGCTCAATTGTCCAAATATCCATCTTCCTTCACAATTAATATTATAATCTGGGAAAAAAAAAAAAAAAAAATATATATATATATATATATATATATATATATATATATATATATATATATATATATATATATATATATATATATATATATCTGAAGCTAAAGTAGATAATCTGAGAAAGCAAAATTGCATGACAGGATCACATTAGCTGAGGATGCATCGAGGGCTCTACATCCAAACATAAGCCATCACTATAGACACGGCTAGACATTGCACCCTTTCTCAATTCAAAGAAAATATGCGGTTTATGTATATATGAATAAGTAAGGATAATGCCTTTGTGTACCATGACAATAAACGTAATTTAGAGATCAAAGCGTTTAGGAATTCATGCCCAATTTGATATTCTCCATACCGCTGACAATACTCAGTGTAGAAATAAAAGTATAAAAGCCACTTCGTTCAATCCTTTATGGTCGCCTCCTACGACATGCAGGAAATACAAACATGTAGGTAGCATAGAATACCAATCAGTAAAACGTTAACCACCCAGGCTCATTACAACCAGTCTGATTGTAAATTGCCTGAAATAATAGAACTGAGCTACACATCATCGATCATACATATATGCTTGTGCGATCTAAAACGTAATAATAAAACAACACGCGATTAATATAAGTTAGATAAGTGAGAATGATACATATATACATAAAATCATAATATCAATTCACAATTAATGTAAATTAGACAGGTGAGAGATTACAAATAAATAAAATCATAAAATTAATTAACATAATTAAAAAAAAAAAAAAAAAAAAAAAAAAAAAAACTAACAGGGTGTACAAATGCGGTACACAGATTTTCTCCCCGAGCACCGCCGAGTTGACAATCCACCTCCCTATGCCCAAAGAGATGGGAATCACGAGGGAACACTGGAGATTCGTGAAACCTTAAGTAGCAAATAGTAACAATAATATAGTAGTAGTAGTAGTAGTAGTAGTAGTAGTAGTAGTAGTAGTAGGAGGAGGAGGAGGAGCAGGAGCAGGAGCAGAAGCAGAAGCAGGAAGGAGCAGCAGCAGCATCAGCAGCAGCAGCAATAGTAGTAGTATACCTAATAAATAATAATAAAAATAATAATAATAATAATAATAATAATAATAATAAATAATAATAGTAGTAGTAGTAGTAGTAGTAGTAGTAGTAGTAGTAGTAGTAGTAGTAATATCAATAATAGTAAGAAAAGCAGCAGTGGTAGCAATACTAATGAGTTGGTGGTGGCATATTAAAGAATGGATGGGCACACCTTTCACACTGCGGTTTGCGGGGCCTACTGTAGTACAACTGCTGCGTCACCTTAACCAAACACGTGGTGACTGACCGGTTTCATAACATTCACACACATATGCGAAAAAATATTAAGATGGAGGGAAGCAACTGCTTTCTTTCTACTGCATGCAGGGGCAGCTCAGGTGCTACGTTGACACTTCGCTTGACAGCTGTTATTTCTGTTGTTTACTTCTGCAGTAGACGTATTGCGTTGATTACGGTAGGTAGGTATCTTTATGCCTGATGTCCATGGCACACGACAGGTGTACCTAGGTATGGTCAGAAAATGGAGGACACTACAACAGGCGGTAGACGGGTGAGGGGAGGAGTGCCTAGTTCTGACAGGAAGACAAAAAAAAATACTCGTAGTTCAGTAAGCCACGATGGAAAGTATGTAATTAAACCTTTCCTCTTTCTTCTCCTTTCTCTAAAGTCCGTTCATCCAAAGAATCCAGGCCGAAACTGCTAGTTCGGTTGGCAGCCCTGCCCACCCCCGCCGCCACTGAACCTTCCCGACACTTAAGTTTTCTTCAAGTACATTTATTTTTCTTCAAGCTATAAACTTGTATATCTGTTGAGTTAAGTGAAGAAAAATAAGTGTACTTGAAGAAAATTTAAGTGTGGCGGCGGGGGAGGGGCAGGGCTGCCAACCGAACTAGCAGTTTCGGCCTGGATTCTTTGGATGAACGGACTAATCTCTCTCTCTCTCTCTCTCTCTCTCTCTCTCTCTCTCTGTGTGTGTGTGTGTGTGTGTGTGTGTGTGTGTGTGTGTGTGTGTGTGTGTGTGTGTATATATATATATATATATATATATATATATATATATATATATATATATATATATATATATATATATATATATATATATATATATATATATATATATATATATATATATATATATATATATATATATATATATATATATATATATATATATATATATATATACATACAGGTGCGGCAACATAACTTCCTTTTTTTATTATGTGCAGCAATCTGGGTGTAGAAGTAGTAGCGGGGTGGGCGTGGTTTCATTTGACAGGGCCGTTCCGAAAGTTTTCTTGGAAATACAATATGTTGCTATCATGCGTTGGAGTAGTGAGGAGCGTGCGTTTGCCGTCGAAGCTTACTTTTCGAATCGACAGTCTGTGATTGCAACCCAGCGCGCTTTTCGAAATCGTTTCAATGTTGCCCCTAGAGGCCCTGTTTCGGACTGGAAATCAATTGTTACATGGGTCACTACGTTCAGGCAAACCGGGAGTACGACAGGACGAAGAACTGGAGTACCTCGGCCCATCAAAACACCTGAGAACATTGAGGCAGTGAGAGCTCCAATCTTGCAATCTCACAACGTTCTGCGCGCAAACATGCCTCTGCCCTTGCACTTTTCGATCGTTCAGTGAGGCGAATACTTCATGATGACCTTCATTACCATCCTTACAAGATGGCGATTGTGCAGGAACTCTCCGTACGTGATTTCACTTCACGAAGGAAGGCATGTGAGACACTTCTCGAAAACGTTCCTGAAGACGCTATTGTTTACTTTAGTGATGAAGCACATTTTCGTTTGACTGGATGCGTCAACAAATAAAACATGCGCTACTGGGCTGGCACCAATTGCATGAAAGGCCTTTGCATTCACGTAAAGTCACAGTGTGGTGTGCAATTTCCTCCACTGGAATTGTTGGTCCTTGTTTTTTTCTTAAGAAAATGAGGGTCATGGCAAACACCCGAAATCGGTTTATGCAGTGTATGGACAATGGGAGGTCACAGTGACAGTGAATTCAGACCGGTATGTAAACATGTTGGAGGAATTTTTTTTCCACGAATTAAGAATTGGACCTTAGGGGATATTTGGTTTCAACAGGACGGAGCAACGGCTCACACTTCAAAGGCATCGATGGCTGTTTTGAGGGAACACTTTCCGGAGCGCCTAATTTCAATAAGGGGGTATTTGGAGTGGCCAGCCCGTTACCCCGATTTGTCACCTTGCGATTTTTATTTGTGGGGATATCTTAAATCCCGTGTTTATGTCAACCGCCCGAAAAGCCTACCAGACTTGAAGGCCAACATCCGAGAAGAAATTGCCAATATACCCGCTGATACGCTGGTGAGGGTCATGGCAAACACCCGAAATCGGTTTATGCAGTGTATGGACAATGGGAGACGTCACCTACCTGATATGATTTTCAAAAATGTGTGAAACAAAACTTTAAATATGTACTATCATTATGAAACAAAATTAAAACCTTTCTGATTTATACATCTTGTTTTATTGCCTTTTGGAAAAAAGGAAGTTATGTTGCCGCACCCTGTGTATATATATATATATATATATATATATATATATATATATATATATATATATATATATATATATATATATATATATATATATATATATCACACAATGCCCCACCCCGCAAAAAAAAAAAAGAAAGAAAAACTAAGATAGCTTTCTAGTATCTAATGTTGGCAATATATTATGAGAAGGGATGAATATTTATCTCATATTTATAACTATATTTTTTCCTATCAATTAATTTTTTTACTTCATACGTAATGTGAATAAATAACTATCTTTAACATTATCAACTTTTCAGTAAAAAAAAATACAATTGAAAATAAAAAATTCACTTCATTAACTTTTTCATTTACTTTCATGTTTCAAAATTTTGTATTTCTGAAATAAAATTTTTAACTGCATTTTTCTTCTTTTTGTATACTTTTTAGTCATACCTTTAAAAATAGGATTTTAAAATCTCAACATTTTAATCATATTATGTATATAAATGATTCTTTGTATATCAAATATTCTTTTCAGTTCACTGGAACATAAAATTGATAACTTTTCTATAACCTTTAAGTGAATCCAGGCCCTGGACTGCATTTCTTTGAAACATGAAATCATGTTATATAAAAGCAATTCAACATAGCTTATATCTACCATGTGGATTAAGCACCAACTCCTAAGATCAACCCAAGTAAATATTCATGGATTTCTTCTTGTAGCAAGATAAGCACTACATCAACTGTAACAAACCTACCCTAGTGTTTCAGCATCATATCCATTCAACAGGAACATAAGCAAGAAGAATGGAGAGCAAGATCTGCATTGACATGCCTCCCCAGCCCTTGCCTCAACAGAACAGCCAGACCCTGGAAGCCAATCCTTAATGTAGGGACAGAACACAACAAAATATTTTTCTTCATTAAGACTTCAAATAATTTTAAGGGCAAACACACACACACACACACACACACACACACACACACACACACACACACACACACACACACACACACACACACAGAAAAAAGTGGAATTAAATTGTTGCAGCGCATAATATGCATAGCTTTAAAGATAAATTAGATAAGTGGAGATATGGAGACAGGACATTATGAGCCCCGCTCGAACCCTGTACAATACAACTAGGTAAATACAGCTAGGTTAACACACACACACACACACACACACACACACAACAACAGGCAGAAGGACCTAGACTGCATGTACAGAGGGGAAATGGGGCCATAAGGTGTCCTGTCTCCAAAAATAAGAAAGATTTGAGTACCATTACAGTGATAAAATGGAGGGGAAAGGCGGATGTAGATAATGCTGCCAGACATATGTTATCAAAACATTCGCCAAGGCTAGATAACACAAGCCTTATTGAAACACTACAGTCCGTTCATCCAAAGAATCCAGGCCGAAACTGTTAGTTCAGTTGGCAGCCCTGCCCACCCCCGCCGCCACTAAACCTTCCCGACACTTAAATTTTCTTCAAGTACATTTATTTTTCTTCACTTAACTCAATAGATATACAAGTTTATAGCGTGAAGAAAAATAAATGTACTTGAAGAAAATTTTAGTGTCGGGAAGGTTTAGTGGCGGCGGGGGTGGGCAGGGCTGCCAACCGAACTAGCAGTTTCGGCCTGGATTCTTTGGATGAACGGACTATAGTTGGATTGAGGAGATTGGGAGAAGTAAACACTGATAAGGAATTCTCAGGATTTTGTGAAGACAAAGGTAATGTGAGAAGATTGGTGAACGTGGAGAGGGAGTTGAGATGTTGAGATGCATGAAGGAACTGATCTCAAGTATTCTAAAAAAAACAAGTCAACTTTTGAAAACACTAAACTAAGGGAGAGAAAAGGAAAATATGAGAAAGTAAGAAAAGTGAAACAGGAGATAGAGGAGTTAAAGAAACAAAATGGTATAGCTACATTAATGGCTACATGTGGTGAATATGAAGAGACATTAAAGAGTTTACAAAAAAAAAGTTCAGGAAAAAGCAGGTAAAGCAGAAAGTGGAGTGGATAAGATCAAGTTGGAGGAATAAAGAAATGCCTGGAAAAGGGAAAAGGAAAAGGAAAAAAGTTAAATTTTCTTAGGTAGTAAAAATGCAGATACAAGGAAAGACAGTAATACAAGTAATTAAGGAGAAGAAAGATTTGGTGAGGGAGATGGTGGACAAGAAGAAATGTATCCTAATTTCAGGAATGAAGGGAAAAAAGAAAAAAAAAAAAACGTAACAAGTTCGTGAGAGAAAGTTGTCAAAAAAAATTATTAAGTTGGTTCAGGACAGTACCCAGGGGTTGGAGTAAAAAGAAGAGGAAGTGATTAGATTGAGAAGGTATAGTGAAGAAGGAAAGAGATCATAGAAAGTGAGAATGAGATCTCAAATGGCAATGGAGGAGATAATGGCAAGAAAAGGAAAGTTGGCTGAAGATACTGAATTTAAAGATAAATGAATAAAAAGAGGTATGAACTTGGAAGAGAGAGAAAAGGAGATAATGCTAAGAAATGAAGCTAAGAAAAAAAACAAGAAAAGGATAGAGATCGAGAAGAAGAAATTCTACTGGAGGTTTCTAGATACGAGACTGAGGAAGTGGTATCCTCAGGAAAAAGAGGAGGTAATGGAAGAAATACAAGTGGAAGGAGAGGCAAGAAATTAAGAGTGACATATGCAAAGATAGATGGGTTGTTGTCCAGTGTGTTGGAGATTAGTGACTACTTGAAGGAGAAAAGACTGGATGTAATGTACAGAGTAGAAACAGAGCTAAAGGAGGAAGGTCCATGCTAGCTTTAGGAAAGAGGGATATAAAAGTTGGAGAAGAGACAGAAAGGGAAGAGAGAGTGGAGGTGTGCTAATAATGGTTTGTGATGATATAATACATGTGGAGGAAGTGCACTGTGGAGATGGCATGGCAGAAGTAATAGGAGTAACAATCAAGACTGAAAAAATGAAAAAAAGGAGAATCATGTATGTGCCACCTAAGACCAATACATCGAGAACAGAAGAACATAAGGAAATGCAAGGAGAGATGATTAAGTGCTTGGACAATATAAGAAAAGATGGAAAATTACTATTAGTAGGAGACTTCAATTGCAAAGTGTAAACTGGAGAGAGATTGAAATAATGGGTAATGCTGGACCGTGAAGTGAGGAGATGTTACATTTAACTATGGTGAATACTCTGGATCAGTGGGTGGAAGAATCAACAAGGCACAGAGGTGAAGAACCAACATTACTTGACTTAGTATTCACAAAGAAGCTGCTGGAGCCCCCCTCCTACCATTCAGTATCAGAGTCCAATGGGAAGAAGTGACCATGTAACATTAGAATTTGAAATGCAGGAATGGGAAGTGCTAAGATACAGGGAGAACTACAAAAAGGAGAGATTAAATTATGCAAGAGCAAATTTTGAAAAGTTAAGACAATTTTTTGGTGGCATAAAATGGAGGAACATGAACAGCAAGACAGTACAGGGGAAATATGAATTATTCCTACAGAAGTATAACGAGGGAGTGAGGAAATACCAATCTATAGAGTATACAGGCCTGGTACAATGGCAGATGTATAGAAGCTAGGAGAAAAAAAGATAAAGCTTGGAAGAAACTCAAAAAGTAGAGAAATGAAAGCAACAGACAGCAGTATAAGGATGCTAGAAATGAATATGTTAGAGTAAGATGAGAGGAAGCAAGATACTTTGAGAAAGATGTGGTGCAAAAAAATGAAGATGAACCTAAGCTTTTCTATAAGTATATCAATGGTAAGATGAAGAATAAGGAAACAACAGAAAAATTAGGTAAAGGAGGGAAGACATACCAAACAGCAGAAGAAATGAGTGAAATAATGAATGAGAGTGTCAAGACTGTTTTTATTGAAGAAGAGGATTTTACAGAACCAAATAGGACATTGCACTGTACAGGTTTGCAGGAAATCATAGTGCACAAACAAGAAATTGGAGGACTACTAGAAAATTTGAATGTCAGAAAAGCAATGGGACCAGATGGTGTGTCAGTCTGGGCACTAAAGGAATGTAAAGATCAATTGTTAGAACCAATTTGGGAAATGGCTACCAGCTCATTCAAAGGAAGGGTGAGTACCACTGGAATGGAAGAGAGCTAACATGATCCCAATATTCAAAGGAGGAAAGTCAACTGAGCCATTAAATTACAGACCGGTGTCACTTACAAGTGTTGTGGGCAAGATATATGAAATTGTTATCAAAGAAAAATGGGTTAAATATGTGGAAGAAAAACAAGTTATATCGAACAGATAATTTGGGTTCAGGACAGGAAGGAATGTGTGTCAAATTTACAAAGTTTCTACTCAAGAGTAGTAGAAGGACTGGAGAGCAGAGATGGATGGGTGGACACCATGTACCTGGACATAAAAAAAAGGCTTTTGATAAAGTCCCACATAGGAGACTACTTTGGAAGTTGGAGAACATAGGACAACTGAGAGGAAAAGTATTTGATTGGATAAGGATTACATGAAGGGTAGAGATATGAAAACTGTGATCAGAGATACATACACATTTTGGAATAAGGTATCAAATGGAGTGCCACAGGGGTCAGTGTTAGCCCCCATTATGTTCCAGGTTTATGTAGACGACATACGGTATGGAGTAACCAGTTATGTTAATTTGTTTGCTGATGATGCAAAATTGTCAAGAGTAATTAAGACCCGAGAAGACTGTTTGCTGCTGCAGGAAGATATGGAAGTTAGAATTCAATGCCAAGAAATGACACATAATGGAATTAGGAAAGAGTAAGAGAAGACCAGTATGGAACTATTTAATGGGAGAACAAATAATGAAGATTAAAGAGGAAAAAGATATGGGAGTGGCTCTACAAGAAACTCTGAGCCCTGAAAAACACATAAGTAAAATATTTGGAACAATGTATAAAATGTTGACTAATATTAAGGTGGCATTTCAATATATGGATAAGGATATGATGAAAAAAATTATAACAAATATGATAAGTCCAAAGTTGGAATATGCAGCAGTGTAGTGGTAGCCGAGCTTGAAAAAGAATATATGAAGATTAGAATGGATTCAGAGGATAGCTACCAAAATGGTGCCAGAACTAAAAGACCTTACATATGAAGAAAGGCTGAAGGAAATGGAACTGCCAATCTTACAAGATGAAAGAGAAAGAGGAGACCTAATGACATTGTATAAAATAGTTAATGGCATTGAACAGACAGACAAGTAAGACCTGGTGTTGGTGACAAGCTGGAAGGACAAGAGAACATGCAAAAAAGATTAGGAAGAGGCAGTGTGTAAAGGATATTGGAAAAAATAGTTTTCCACATAGAATGGTGAAAAAGTGGAATGCATTAAATGATGAAGTTCTTGCAGCACATAATGAGCATTGCTTTACAGAAAAATTGGATAAGTGGAGACTTCTTAGTACAAAAAACTCACCAGAAGTAGTCATGAAGGGAGTCACAGCACAAATAATGTCAAGATCACAATGCAGGGATCCTGACAACACCTGTGTGAACTCTTCCCAGGAGCAGCCAGTAGGGCCTTCACATCCCTCCAGTGCAGCCAAGTGTTCACTTGTTGCCATGCTCACCCACCATCTGCCAACCATGAAGCAAAAGTTGATCACACATCATCCCACTCAGAGATTTAAATATCTTAAGCAAATATCAGTAATACCTGTTTTGAGTGCAGTTGGAGAGAGTAAAGGCAAGGTTGGTGGCAAAGGAGCCATGTTGTGATGTACGCCACAATCTTCTGGGATCCATGTGGCGGTGAGTGAGTGGTGCAACATCATGATACAGACCCAGGCGAGCCATCACCTGCCAAAGGAGAAGGAAAATATAATTTTCTTTTGTGTGTGTTTTTACGCACACACACACACACACACACACACAGAGAGAGAGAGAGAGAGAGAGAGAGAGAGAGAGAGAGAGAGAGAGAGAGAGAGAGAGAGAGAGAGAGAGAGAGAGAGAGAGAGAGAGAGAGAGAGAGAGAGAGAGAGAGAGAGAGAGAGAGAGAGAGAGAGAGAAGAGAGAGAGAGAGAGAGAGACCACATATGATAGCAAGGCAGTAGTAATACAGTATATTAAGCAATACATACCATATCATTAATAAAACACAGAAACAATAATAATTATTCAGAGGTATAAAACTGCATCAGTGACAAATACAATTCCCAAATATTTTGGCAAATAAGACAACACTAGAATCATCCTAAAAAAGACAAAAAAAGGAGTTGGTCCTATACACCAGATACAAAAAGCAATGGTATATGACATTTATCTGCCTGCCTGTATACATCCATTCATTTCTTTGGTGTATAGGTATACATATATACTACAACAATACATTATATGCGTGTAGATAGAAGTACATATGTATGTATGTATATACATTATATTCTTACGTACAGAGATGACGGCCTTGCTGTGGGTGAAATAGAAGATTCCTCGAGGTCCCTGTCCTCTCCACACAACATCACTGTAACCAGACAAACTTATGGTACAGGAGGATATTCTATACATTTGAATATTCTCAAAACATTTTGGTGTCTCATCTCAACTCAGCACTTATAACAGATTCTCATGCAAGTTTTTTTGTTATTAGTACATACCTAGTTTTAAAAGGTGCTTTCATAATCATTTGTTATAGTGAATATTTAATTGCAGCAAATAACAACATGATTCAGTGTTCTCATTGATGTATTGTATGTTGTAATGCATACACACCCACAATACATGTGTACTTTCCTAGGGAAACATCGGTAGGTCCTTTTAAGCATTCTTTACGGTAAAATATCATGTAATCCTGATATACACACCTTACATGGATAACTAAAGTCTTTTTTTCACTCAATAAATTTGTTTTGAAGTGAATAACAATTATCTACACATCGTCAAAATGTTTTTCAACAATCATTAGTAAAACATGCAGAGAGAGAGAGAGAGAGAGAGAGAGAGAGAGAGAGAGAGAGAGAGAGAGAGAGAGAGAGAGAGAGAGAGAGAGAGAGAGATGAAATTGAAAAACAAAAGTAAAGTTTCCCTACTAATCTAGTCAAATATTCAACATCGTTAGTGAAGTTATGAAGGAATAAATTGCAATACTAAATCATCATCAAACTAACAGCACCAATTTTATACATTCAAGGCAATTCACCTACACATTATGGACTTTTCTTACCTATGCCTATGGACTGCTCAAAACTTCTTAACTTATATTGGGTTACATTTAATAGTACATATTAAAAGACCATTAATTTATCAGATACAAATTTCACTAATGCCAAGGTAGACAGTTCTGATGAAGCACCAAGTTCTCAGGATATATATATATATATATATATATATATATATATATATATATATATATATATATATATATATATATATATATATATATATATATATATATTGTTATATATATATATATATATATATATATATATATATATATATATATATATATATATATATATATATATATATATATATATATATATATATATGCAGATGACAACCCTACTTACAAACACCACCTATATTCCTTGCAAAATAGTAGTACATTTTGAGCTTCCTATCTTTGTTTCTCATAGTCTTTGCCAATCTTCAGATTCACCCACCTAAAGTGTTGATAGACATCTTGCAGAGGGGGACAGGCCATTGCTGTGTTTATGTCATGTCCATATCCAGCTGTGTAGTATTTCTCCAAGTCATAATAATATTCAAGCACCTGCAGGGACAGAATATCTTTGTCTTTGTCTTTTCTTTGTGTGTGTGTGTGTGTGCTCCATCTTAGGAGGAAGGGAAGGCTGCTTGATGCTGGATGTGTGTGTGTGTGTGTGTGTGTGTGTGTGTGTGTGTGTGTGTGTGTGTGTGTGTGTGTGTGTGTGTGTGTGTGTGTGTGTGTGTGTGTGTGTGTATTTAACTAGTTGTAGTTTTACAGGGCTTGGGCTTTATGCTCGTGTGGCCCCGTCTCCATATCTACACTTATCCAATCTTTCCTTAAAACTTTGTACACTCGTTGCAGACACTACTTCTTCATTCAAACTGTTCCACATCTCAACACATCTTTGCGGGAAACTATACTTTTTAATATCTCTTGATCATCTTCCCTTTCTCAGCTTCTTACTATGCGATCTTGTGCTTTGACTAGCATATTCTTCTCTCAGTATCAGATACTCACTGTCCACTTGGTCCATTCCGTTGGTCAATTTATAAACTTGTATGAGATCCCCTCTCTCCCTTCTCTGTTCCAATGTTGGAAGATCCAAAGCCTTTAGTCTCTCCTCATATGTCATCCCTTCAAGTTCTGGGACCATTCTTGTAGCCATTTTTTTAAATTTCTCCAGCTTCCTTATGTGTTTCTTTTTGTGAGGGTTCCACACTACTCCTGCATATTCCAATCTGGGTCTTATTATAGTACTTATCAGTTTCTTCATCATTTCTTTGTCCATGAAGTGAAATGCTATTCCAATATTCCTTAACAAATTAAGTCTCTCTGAAAATTCTATCAATATGGCTTGCCGGTTGATTATTTTCTTCCAACGTCACTCCCAAATCCTTTTCCTTTTTTTACTTTCTCCAGTTCTACTCCATCTCCCATCTTACAGATTCCCACTGGTCGTCTTTCACTCTTTCCCATTTCCATGACATGGCTTTCGTCTACATTGAATTCCATCTCCCACTTTTTACTCCATTCCTTATTTACTGGATTTCTATTTCTCCTCCACCTTTTCCTTTGCCTTTCTCCTTTGCCCTAGCACACCTTGCATTAAACCAATCTTTCTTTCCTTCTTCTTTAGGTCTATATTTTGGGACATATTCCCTGACTCCTATTTTGTTTATTTCCAAAAATAAGTTATAATTCTCTTGCATTGTCTCTGAGTTTTCCATCGCCTCCCAGTTAACGTATTTGAAGTAGTTCTTGAGATTCTCAATATCTGCCTTTCTGTGATTTAATCGGTCTCCTTTGTATGAATCATCTCTATCTTCCTTTCCCTCTTCTATATCCATTTCTAATATTACACTCTTTCCCAATGGGCACTTATATCTTATATCATCGTTCATTTGTATACCCCTTGTAAAAACTAGGTCCAATCTCGCCAGCTTGTCGTTTCCTCTGAATCTTGTGTTTTCCTTTACTCTTTGGTCCATCATATTATCTATCATCTTAGGTTCAGGAATCTTTCTCCCCAGGCTTCTTTCCCCATACCACTTTCATAATTTTCCCAGTCCACTTCTTTACAATTGAAATCTCCTATTAATATCACTTTTCTCCTTTCTTTAACGATTCTCGTTAGACTCCTTATTGTGTCATTTATCATGTCTTTATATTCTTGATTGGTTCATGAATTTGTTTTTGGTGGCACATATGTTACAATGATTGTTAACTCTTTTTTATTAATATGCATCTTAACATAGTGTGTGTGTGTGTGTGTTAGGTGGGGGGGGAAATTCGTATAAGTCAGACATTTAAGTTTCTCAGACCAACCCTTCCTCCTAATAGTTAGCGAGGGTCAAGAGTATATTTCTCTACTTTGTTATATAGTGTTTACAGTCATTGTTACTACTACTTTCATATCCATATCCACCAATAATACTAATACAGAAATTAAATAAAGATAAGTACATCAGAAATTGAATAAAGATAAGTACATATCTGTATATACCTCCAGGTCATGGGGAGTGAAGGCAACACACCAAGGGGAAGATTGGGCTGGCTGCCACGCCTGGTAAAAGCGACACGCATCATACAGAAGCTTCAAGTCTCCTAATGGAGGCACAAGTTCTATCACACACAGTAAATTGCCGTTGTTCCTTATGCTGTATTTGACTATGAAACTTACAGGTATGTGTAAACTGTGAAAAATGTGGTTAATTTTATCATCAAAGGTTTATGTACAGCTTCATCATTCCATGTGAACTGTGCCATATGACAGTGTGCAAAGTTATGACTGAATGACTGATATTGGCACCTGAACACTTATATAGCACTGGTGTATACCATTTAGGAAAATCACTGAAATGGTCTGGAAGCAATACTGCTAAAACAAAGAAGAATTTTCTTGAATATGCAAGCATAACAATATGTGTAGTACTTGCCTTTTGTGCATGGATAACCGAGGCGATGAGATACAGTATCCACAATCCTGCCCATTTCAGGCCCCTCCCAGAAGAGATGACTTTCCCTCCTGGCAGCTGGATTGTCCTCTACCTCGACCTTGTACTTCTCACAGATGTCATAAAACTGATGGTGATATGATTTTATACATGGAGGTTACTTGAGAGAGTGAGCTGAAGAAGCATGCAGATTATTAATCATGAATTTGAGTAACATGATAAGACATGTGTTGGCCAGTTATGTATACTCTTGTGGTAGGGCTTTTCTTTTTTCTTTTTAAGTAAGAGGAGAAAATTGGTCAAGGGTAACATAAAACAAAGCAAAGTCCTATTTAGTTGCCAGTCCCCTTACAAGTCCAAAAGTTTTAGCTGAAATGAAGGGATAAATGTCTTGAAAGTCAAGTCATAGGAAGTTGGAAATACAGAAACAGGTAGCGAGTTCCAGAGTTTACTACAAAAAGGTATGAATTATTGAGAGTACTGGTTAATTCTTGCATTAGAGAATTGGACAGAATAGGGGTGAGAGGAAGAAGAAAGCCTTGTGCAGCAAGGCCACAGGAGGAGGGGAGGCATGCAGTTAACAAGATCAGAAGAGCAGTTACCATGAAAATATTGGTAGAAGATAGCAAAAAATCCAACATTCCAGTGGTAAGAAAGAGGCTGAAGATAGTCAATCACTTAGACCTAGTGGATTTATGAATTTATAGAACCTGACACATCACACCTCTTTCTCAGAGAGGTCAATATCTGTTCATGGTGCAAATACCACTGACCTGTCAGTGATAGCTAATGCTGATACCTATTTAATTGGTGTGTGTGTGTGTGTGTGTGTGTGTGTGTGTGTGTGTGTGTGTGTGTGTGTGTGTGTGTGTGTGTGTGTGTGTGTGTGTGTGTGTGTGTGTGTGTGTGTGTGTGTGTGTGTGTGTGTGTGTGTGTGTGTGTGTTTACCTGTGTGTGTGTGTGTGTGTTTATTGTATTTACCTAATTGTAACATACGGAAAAGAGCTATGCTCGTGTTGTCCCGTCTCCATATCTACTAATGTCCAGCTTTTCTTAAAATCATGAATATTCCTTGCGTTGACCACTTCCACGTCTAAACTATTCCATGCTTCCACCCTTCTATGAGGAAGCTATATTTTTCACATCTCTCCTATAAGTGGCCATTTTAGTTTTTCCCATGCCCTCTCGACATTCTTTCATTCCACATACACAGATCTTCCCTATCCATTTTTCCATGCCAATCATCACTCTGTATATTGCTATCAGGTCTCCCCTTTCTCTTCTGTTTTCCAGGGTCGGAAGTTGCATTCTTTTCAGTCTGTCTTCATAAGTCAAATCTCTTAAGTCAGGCACCATTTTTGTTGCAGCCCTCTGTACTTTCTCTAGTTTCCTTATGTGTTTCTTTAAGTTCGAGCCCACTGTATTGTTGCATATTCAAGCCTTGGTCTTATCATTGCAGTAATTATTTTCTTCATCATTTCTTCATCTAAATATCTGAACGCCACTCTTATGTTCCTCAATAAGTTCAATACTTCTCCAATTATTTTGTTTATATGTCTCTCTGGCGATAGGTCATTGGTAATTGTCACCCCAAGGTCTTTTTCTTCATGACTGGTTTTATGTCTTCATTTCCTATCTTGTACATACTCCTGATTCTTCTTTCACTCTTGCCAAACTCTATTTTCTTGCATTTTGTCGTGTTGAACTCCATTTGCCATGTACAGCTCCATTTCCATATTCTGTCCAAGTCTTCCTGGAGTAGTTCGCAATCTTTGTCACATCTCACTTTTCTTAACAATTTTGCATCGTCTGCAAATAGGCTCACATAACTGGACACCCCATCCACCATGTCATTTATGTAGACCGCAAACATTACTGGTGCCAACACTGATCCCTGTGGAACTCCACTCTCCACCAAGCCCCATTCTGATGGTCTGTCCTTAATTATTGTTCTCATTTCTCTTCCTACCAAAAGTCTTCCATCCATTTTAGTAAACTGCCATGCACTCCTCCTACCATTTCAAGTTTCCAGATCAGTCTCTGGTGTGGTACCTTATCAAAGGCCTTTTTTAAATCCAGATATATTCCATCAGCCCAACCATCTCTTTCCTGTATTACATCTATCACCCTCGAATAGTAACATATCAGGTTTGTCGTGCATGAACGCCCTTTTCTAAAACCAAATTGACACTCACAAAGTATGTCATTTTCTCCAAGAAGTCTGTCCATCTATTCTTCACCACCCTCTCACACATCTTAGCTACCACACTTGTAAGTGACACTGGTCTATAGTTCAATGGGTCTCTCTTGTTACCTGATTTATAAATTGGGACAATGTTAGCTCTTTTCCAGTCTTGGGGCACTACACCTTCCCTTAATGAGGCATCAATTACTTCACAAACTTTTTCTGCCAGTTGCTCCTGCATTCTCTTAAAATCCATCCTGATACCCCATCAGGTCCCACAGCTTTTCTCACTTCTAAACTCCCCATCATATTCTTGATCTCCTCCACAGTTACTTGAAACTCCTTCATAATCCCTTTCTGTTCCATTACCAGTGGTTTGTCAAAAGCAGTCTCCTTTGTGAATACCTTCCGAAAGCATCCATTCATAGCCTCTGCCATTTCCTGGGATCTTCACTGCATACTCCATTTACTTCTAAACTTTCAATACTTTCTCTATTTTTGATGTTGTTGTTCACATGTCTGTAAAAAGCCTTGGTTGGTCTTTACATTTATCAATTATATCCTTTTCTTGTTTCTTTCTTTCTTCTCTTCTAATCAACACATATTCATTTCTTGCTCTTTTGTAACTTTCCCACTGCTTAATCCGTCTTTTCCTTCTCCACCTCTTCCATGCATCCTCTTTTCTTGTTCTAGCCTTTTCACATCTATCGTTAAACCAGTCCTGCTTTCCAACTTCTCTATGTTGTCTTATTGGTACAAATTTTTCTCACCTTCTTTGTATATTTTTATAAATTCCTTCCACTTTTCATTTGCTCCTTAGCACTCTTGAATTTCATCCAATTTGTCTCTTGAAAGAATTTCTTTAGGTTTCCAAAATCTGTCTTGGCATAATTCCATCTTCCCACTTTATATTCTTCATTTCTTCTAGATTTCTCTTCATCTATCACCTTGAACTCCAAAACTGCATGATCACTCTTTGCTAAAGGGCACTCCACCCTCATCTCCTCAATGACCATTGGCTCTGTACTAAAGACCAAGTCCAGTCTTGACGATGCTCCCTCTCCTCCAAACCTAGTATCTTCTTTGACCCACTGAGTTAACACATTTTCCATTGCCAGTGTCAATAGTGTATTTCCCCATGTTGTCTCTGATCCTTCCATTGACCAGTCCTCCCAACACACCTCTTTACAATTAAAATCTCCCATCATTATAGTTCGTTCACAGCCACCCAACATTTCTTCCAGACATGTTCCTGTATCACTTATCATTTCTTCATATTCCTGTACTGACCATGCATTTGTCTTAGGTGGTACGTACACCACTATGTAGTGCCTCTTTTTCCTTCATTAGTTTCTGCTCTGATCTTTAGCACTTCTGCCTTTCCCATACCTTCTTTCACTTGATCCACCTTTATATCTTTTTAACCAGCAACATCACTCCTCCTCCCATCTTACCTACTCTATTTCTTTTCCAAACATTATATTTCCTTCTCCAACCATCATCAGGTCTTCTCCCTCTCTCAGTTTTGTTTCAGTAAGACCCACAATATCTGGGTTCTTGTCCTCAAGTAATCGTTGAGTTCTAAAATCCCGATATCACTCCATTTATGTTGGAATACATTACATTCCGCTCATACGTAAGTTTCTTTAGTCCTTTCTTGCTGTACTTTTCTGGGTTATGAACCACTTCCTCAGTCTCATATCCAAGATTCTCCAGAAAAACTCTTTCTTCTCCTCTTCTGTCCTCTCTTCATTTTTTTCAAAGCCTCCTTTCTCAACTCATTTAACATTTCTCTTTCCTTTTCACCGAGATCTCTTCTCAACCAAATCTTCCTTGTTGTTTCCTGCTGGGCTAGCCTCCATGACTTCTCCACCAATTCATCTACATCCTTTTGTGACTTAAGTTTGATTCTTATTGGCCTCATACCTTCTCCTGTGAACTTTCCAATTCTATGGAAGTCCTCTATTTCTTGTACTAGGTCTTTTCCTCCTCCTGCACCACATTAATGATATTATTTATCACCTTTTTTATGTTTTTCTCTCTATCCATTTTACTCGGTGTGTGTGTGTGTGTGTGTGTGTGTGTGTGTGTGTGTGTGTGTGTGTGTGTGTGTGTGTGTGTGTGTGTGTGTGTGTGTGTGTGTGTGTGTGTGTGTGTGTGTGTGTGTGTGTGTGTGTGTGTGTGTGTGTAAATTCACCTCAACCAGTCTTCCCATTACGGAGCGAGCTCAGAGCTCATAGACCGATCTTGGTAGGACTGAGACCACAACACACTCCACACACCGGGAAAGCGAGGCCACAACCCTCGAGTTAGATCCTGTACTTATTTACTGCTAGGTGAACAGGGCCACACATTAAGAGGCTTGCCCATTTGCCTCGCCGCCAGGACTCGAACCCGGGCCTCTTGATTGTGTCAGTGTGCTAACCACTACACTACACTGTGTGTGTGTGTGTGTGTGTGTGTGTGTGTTTACCTGTTGCAGCCCTCTGTACTTTCTCTAGTTTCCTTATGTGTTTCTTTAAGTTCGGAGCCCACTGTATTGTTGCATATTCAAGCCTCGGTCTTATCATTGCAGTAATTATTTTCTTCATCATTTCTTCATCTAGATATCTGAACGCCACTCTTATGTTCCTCAATAAGTTCAATACTTCTCCAATTATTTTGTTTATATGTCTCTCTGGCGATAGGTCATTGGTAATTGTCACCCCAAGGTCTTTTTCTTCATGACTGGTTTTATGTCTTCATTTCCTATCTTGTACATACTCCTGATTCTTCTTTCACTCTTGCCAAACTCTATTTTCTTGCATTTTGTCGTGTTGAACTCCATTTGCCATGTACAGCTCCATTTCCATATTCTGTCCAAGTCTTCCTGGAGTAGTTCGCAATCTTTGTCACATCTCACTTTTCTTAACAATTTTGCATCGTCTGCAAATAGGCTCACATAACTGGACACCCCATCCACCATGTCATTTATGTAGACTGCGAACATTACTGGTGCCAACACTGATCCCTGTGGAACTCCACTCTCCACCAATCCCCATTCTGATGGTCTGTCCTTAATTATTGTTCTCATTTCTCTTCCTACCAAAAGTCTTCCATCCATTTTAGTAAACTGCCATGCACTCCTCCTACCATTTCAAGTTTCCAGATCAGTCTCTGGTGTGGTACCTTATCAAAGGCCTTTTTTAAATCCAGATATATTCCATCAGCCCAACCATCTCTTTCCTGTATTACATCTATCACCCTCGAATAGTAACATATCAGGTTTGTCGTGCATGAACGCCCTTTCCTAAAACCAAATTGACACTCACAAAGTATGTCATTTTCTCCAAGAAGTCTGTCCATCTATTCTTCACCACCCTCTCACACATCTTAGCTACCACACTTGTAAGTGACACTGGTCTATAGTTCAATGGGTCTCTCTTGTTACCTGATTTATAGATTGGGACAATGTTAGCTCTTTTCCAGTCTTGGGGCACTACACCTTCCCTTAATGAGGCATCAATTACTTCACAAACTTTTTCTGCCAATTGCTCCCTGCATTCTCTTAAAATCCATCCTGATACCCCATCAGGTCCCACAGCTTTTCTCACTTCTAAACTCCCCATCATGTTCTTGATCTCCTCCACCGTTACTTGAAACTCCTTCATAATCCCTTTCTGTTCCATTACCAGTGGTTTGTCAAAAGCAGTCTCCTTTGTGAATACCTTCCGAAAGCATCCATTCATAGCCTCTGCCATTTCCTGGGATCTTCACTGCATACTCCATTTACTTCTAAACTTTCAATACTTTCTCTATTTTTGATGTTGTTGTTCACATGTCTGTAAAAAGCCTTGGTTGGTCTTTACATTTATCAATTATATCCTTTTCTTGTTTCTTTCTTTCTTCTCTTCTAATCAACACATATTCATTTCTTGCTCTTTTGTAACTTTCCCACTGCTTAATCCGTCTTTTCCTTCTCCACCTCTTCCATGCATCCTCTTTTCTTGTTCTAGCCTTTTCACATCTATCGTTAAACCAGTCCTGCTTTCCAACTTCTCTATGTTGTCTTATTGGTACAAATTTTTCTCACCTTCTTTGTATATTTTTATAAATTCCTTCCACTTTTCATTTGCTCCTTAGCACTCTTGAATTTCATCCAATTTGTCTCTTGAAAGAATTTCTTTAGGTTTCCAAAATCTGTCTTGGCATAATTCCATCTTCCCACTTTATATTCTTCATTTCTTCTAGATTTCTCTTCGTCTATCACCTTGAACTCCAAAACTGCATGATCACTCTTTGCTAAAGGGCACTCCACCCTCATCTCCTCAATGACCATTGGCTCTGTACTAAAGACCAAGTCCAGTCTTGACGATGCTCCCTCTCCTCCAAACCTAGTATCTTCTTTGACCCACTGAGTTAACACATTTTCCATTGCCAGTGTCAATAGTGTATTTCCCCATGTTGTCTCTGATCCTTCCATTGACCAGTCCTCCCAACACACCTCTTTACAATTAAAATCTCCCATCATTATAGTTCGTTCACAGCCACCCAACATTTCTTCCAGACATGTTCCTGTATCACTTATCATTTCTTCATATTCCTGTACTGACCATGCATTTGTCTTAGGTGGTACGTACACCACTATGTAGTGCCTCTTTTTTCCTTCATTAGTTTCTGCTCTGATCTTTAGCACTTCTGCCTTTCCCATACCTTTTTCACTTGATCCACCTTTATATCTTTTTTAACCAGCAACATCACTCCTCCTCCCATCTTACCTACTCTATTTCTTTTCCAAACGTTATATTTCCCTTCTCCAACCTTCATCAGGTCTTCTCCCTCTCTCAGTTTTGTTTCAGTAAGACCCACAATATCTGGGTTCTTGTCCCTCAAGTAATCGTTGAGTTCTAAAATCCCGATATCACTCCATTTATGTTGGAATACATTACATTTCGCTCATATGTAAGTTTCTTTAGTCCTTTCTTGCTGTACTTTTCTGGGTTATGAACCACTTCCTCAGTCTCATATCCAAGATTCTCCAGAAAAACTCTTTCTTCTCCTCTTCTGTCCTCTCTTCATTTTTTCAAAGCCTCCTTTCTCAACTCATTTAACATTTCTCTTTCCTTTTCACCGAGATCTCTTCTCAACCAAATCTTCCTTGTTGTTTCCTGCTGGGCTAGCCTCCATGACTTCTCCACCAATTCATCTACATCCTTTTGTGACTTAAGTTTGATTCTTATTGGCCTCATACCTTCTCTTGTGAACTTTCCAATTCTATGGAAGTCCTCTATTTCTTGTACTAGGTCTTTTCCTCCTCCTGCACCACATTAATGATATTATTTATCACCTTTTTATGTTTTCTCTCTCTCCATTTTACTCGGTGTCTTATCCTCCTCCACACCAAATATCACCACACATCTCTTTTTGTCTACAGTTTCCCTCACCAATGTCTCATTTGACTTAATAACCTTCACCACTTTCTCAGCTATCTTCTCTTCTATGATCTGTTGATCTATAATTTCAGCAAGGCCCAAAGTTTTCTCCCTGACTCTTTGATTTCCTTTTCCAGACTTGCAACTTTGTAATTTACCTCCTTTCTTTCCACTTCCTGACTTTTTTTCCATTCAGCCTGCTTCTCCATCACTTTTCCTAGAGATTCTCCACATTTTCGCAATTCACTTTAATTAGCTTAACTTCCTCTTTCAGTGCTGCATTTTCCTTCTTCATATCGGCACAGTCTCTCTTTACATTGTCATAACTCGTTTCCAGGCCCTCATACTTTTCAAACAGTTTTTCAATTTTACCTTCTAACTCCAGAATTTTCTTCACATAAGCGCTCTTCTCCATTATTCCTTGAAACCCTGTGAAGTCTGATTCCTCTTTCGAGTTCACGGCCGCCATGTTGCGCAGACGTAAACAAACCAGCTGATGGCTCAAACGCAGGCTACAGTTTATATTTACCTTCACTGGACATTATTTTGCTAATCAACAGTTAACATGACTATATGGAGACGGGACAAACATTACCAGCTCCTTTCCCACCTTGGTTACTCTTAGGTAACTGTAGAATTATAGATGATTGCTCTGGAGCTCAGCGACCACCTCCGCCATCGACGATGTCCCGTGTGTGTGTGTGTGTGTGTGTGTGTGTGTGTGTGTGTGTGTGTGTGTGTGTGTGTGTGTGTGTGTGTGTGTGTGTGTGTGTGTGTGTGTGTGTGTGTGTGTTTTGCAAATTCATCAACCTTTAGCAATGGGTCAGGATCAAGGGCTGGAGGAATATAGACTGAGGCATCATCAAACAATCCTTTGGAGTATGCTATTGCGCTGGCCTTTGTTCGTTGAGATGCAGTGTGCCGAAACTGTAACAGAGAGAGAGAGAGAGAGAGAGAGAGAGAGAGAGAGAGAGAGAGAGAGAGAGAGAGAGAGAGAGAGAGAGAGAGAGAGAGAGAGAGAGAGAGAGAGAGAGAGAGAGAGAGAGAGAGAGAGAGAGAGAGAGAGAGTTGAATATAATATCATTTCTAATTTACTTCAAATTACAGTAAGAATAAACACAATAAATATTAACAAAAGATCTTCAATATCAATATTAGAGGTGTTGAAGATACTCACCTTGAAGGAATCATTGGAAAACTGTTGCCCAAAGAGGGAGGGCAGAGCAGCCTTGTATCTGGAAGCAAGACCCTCCAGTTCCAGCTCTCCCTCAGGTGCCAGTATTGAGGCCCAAGAGGTGTTAAGGGTTCCCAGGCTCCATCCAGAGAGCAGGGACAGATCACCTTCACATAATTCTCCTGGAATACCATAAATGAATTCTCAACTAAAGCTTGGGGACAAACCTAGAATTCAGATACATACTTATTGTGGACACTCATGAAATAACAAATCATTATCACAAAAGGCTATCAACAAATCAGTTGTCTCTCAAGTGTCTGATCTCAACAGAATTCACATTTTTATATTTACCAATAAAAATGTGTTCCATTTACCTTGTCCTTTGTGATGAGCCTTCAGAATGGAAGTCTGCATACCTGGTAGCTCCAAGACAAAGCGTGCAATGTCATCTTTACCAGGGTAGCGAGTCCCATGGCGGATCAAATGCCATGCCTGAACTGCCACACATCCTGCCCGGCCACCATACAAAGAGAATCATTAATCCATACAGTTATAAATCTATAAAAATTACTTGCAACTTATATCATTATTGCAAATTGTCTCTGATTACATAATAACTTGCCTTCAGGGACTAAGTCTGAGGAAGAAAAATGTCCCCTGGAGTAACTGTATGGAGTCTTGGTTGCAAACTGATGGTAAGGATCAGTGTCATCTGTGAAGCAGTAATGTTGACTCTTGGTTGGTTGGGCCATAAATAACAGATTCACCAACAATTGCCACATACCCAGAGATCTCTTGTTCCATAATAATTGGTGAATGGGGTTATTTGTACTTCCCTCCATCTCTCAGGCCCTGTGTACAAGAGTTCTCCACCATTACTGCAACAAAAATGTAAATGGTGAAAAAGAAGGGTGTTTACTAAGCAAAATATATAAATACACATTAAGCATTCTTCCAGGAAATGAGGAAGATAACCTTTCTGACATGAATACCACATGAAGTCATGGATCTTTGCCAAAAATTACTTTAACTGCAAGCAACAATAAAAAACTTAGTCATTCTTAACAGAAGAACTTATCAAAGTGAAAGAAATTGATTTAAATTGCAACTCTACCCATGGTAAAGACATTATTAATGTGCTAGAGCATTGAGTTGTAGACTCTAACAAAATCAGTAAAAGACAAATGCAAAACATTACAAAGAAGCAGATTGTTTTTAAAGTTATCAGGTCATATTCTAGCAAGCTGTCCAGTCTTCTGAAGGAAGGCCCTGGTGTGCTTAAACATCGTGAAGATAGGCCAGAATCTTTAGAACCACCTAAAACATCTGATAATAATAACCTGTGGATGTGTAGTGATGCCAGTGAGTGGGGGAGAGCAGTGTGGTGGGAGTGGTGGCAGGGATAGTGTAGAAGCAGGTGTCTTGGGGTGTCTGGTTGTGTGGGGCACCACAGGCAGTGAGGGATGTCCATCAGGCCTAGTTTGTGCATGTGGGCATTGAGGTAGCTGAGTCCTATCTTGAGTCTAGTGACAGCAGTGTCTAGAAGACAGCTGGGGGAGTTGGTCCACCAGTGGTGTTGTGTGTCTTGTCTGATGCATCCAAGTGTTGTGTGCTGTAAAGAATCCGTCAGGTGTCTTTCCCTGTGCAGGTTGCAGTCTTTCTGTAAAATGATTACATTGTCAGTCTGATTTGTGGGAATGCCTGTGGAAGAATGATGGGAGTGGGCCTTGTTTGCCACTTTGTTGCCTATAATGCTGAAGGTGGATGTTGATGTGTGTAGCTGACAATTTGTGTAGTAAGTGGAGGATTTGAAAGCAGAGGCTGTGGTGAGACTTGTGAGAATGACATTGAATGAGTTGAAGGGCTGTGAGGAAATCAGTGGAGAGTGTTATGGGGCAAAAAGAGATATGATTGTAAGCAAAATTCAAAACAATAGTTCTGCCATATTGATAGGAGTAGCCAGCAACCTCTAGGTACTAGCAAGGGATGCACAGTAGGCTCGCTACTTGATGAAGTAGTCTTCCTACCAATATTCTTACCTACAGCAACATTGCGGTACCTAATGATGGAAGTGACAGGAGGCAGGAACCATCAATAGTTATAGTGGGTGTGTAAAATTGTAAAGAAGAATGTCTTGTCCAGCACTGGGCAGCCAGCCTTTGATCATGGTGTTGGTGTTAGGAACCCAGAGACTACCAATTTTTCTGAGACACCAATCAATGCAGTTGTGCTGCTCCTCACTCACTCTTACTTCTACATTTGTTTCTGGTTTTGCAGATTGCCTAACATAGTGGTTTTCTTCTAAAGTATCTCTCAGCTTTTTGTTTTCATGTCACTCCTTCACCTTCCACGTACTTCATACTCTGGAATACCCGATTCCTGTACTGGAAACTTTGTCTTTAAAACCAAGCTCTCTTCCTATTCACCTCTAGTTCTTGGCAGTTATGAGATGTGGCTCATAGATGAATTCCCCCCTTGCTTCCTGGCTATGCTTGCTACATGGTAGACAGGTCACCAGCAGGACAGGAGATAGCCTGTTGCTGCAGGTCCAATAGTGTCTCCCTTCTAACCCTTTAGCTACTATCACTTCCTTCATCAAGGGTGAATTTGAGCACCTGGGAGTGAACATCATTCTTGTTTCAGGATCTCTTCCTATCCTTTTGATATATAATCTGTGTTTGGATATTTCTATTCAGGAGCTTCAATTCTTATTTCCACAGCTTTCTCCCCCAACACAAATAATGTGCAATTTCAATGCCCATCATGACTTCTGGAAACTAGCATTCTCTAGGCCTAGGACCTGGAGGAACAATTCAGATCATGCCTTCTCAAACTATATGAAAGACTTTTTCTCCTTCTCTCATTACTCCTCCTGGCCTCCTTATCAAGAATGATCCAGTTTCAGGAAGCCCTTTACCTTGGAATGGTCCCTGCCTCCACACCATCACAACAGGCCGTCACATGGGAAGTGACCATGTTCCTGTAGTTATCTTTCCCATCAGTGTCGCCACCCCATCCCTTCTTACACAAGCCTCATTAGTCACTCAAAACAGGAGATTGGAAAGCATTTCAACTCAAGTTAAAATCAGTTACCTTCTCACTTTCCTCCCTTCACAAGATCAAATTCAGTACTTCTAGGACACTTTGCAGGACATGGGTCCCATTGCCACTTCTCACTCCATCCCCACCTATACTTTCAGGATCCCTTAGTGGTCTTGGAAGTGTGCAGCAGTCCTTTAGGCTAAACTTGACACCTCTAATGTATGGCATAGGAACTTCATCCTTCCTCTTTGCAGTTGCTTTCACTGCTTAGAAACCCCATGCAAATGTGTTATATTTGATGAGAAACATTCTGTCTAGCCTCCTTTAGTGCACCCCCTGTCCTTTGCTTCCTTAGTCTCCCAGGTTGGTCTTTCTCCTGGAAGATGGTCCACTCTCATGTTTCCATTAATTAGTAAAGGTGGCTTTCTCACCACAGATACCCAGAACATGCATTGCCTCTCACATCCACATCACATTCAATTCCTGGGCCCTATACCTGCCCTCATCATAATTTCACACACAGGCCACACAATTAGTAGTGCTATCACTGACAAGGAGCTTTTCTCAGCTTTACGCTCGCTGTCTGCTGGGACAACGTCCCCAACGAGTTCCTCCGATGCCACTCAAATCCTCTGATCTACCTCTTTCCAAATATTTTCAATGCCAGCAAGCCGTTGGGGACATTCCCTTCAGTGTGGTGGCACGCCATCACACTCCCTATCCCCAAGCCTGGCAAGGATTCTTCAAAGGCTTTCTCATAAAGGCCTATTAGCTTTCTTTCTAACCCTGGGAAAACACTAAGACACAAAATAGACTGACATGTTGGTTGGAACACAAACATCTCATTCCTGCACACATGTATGGGCTTCATCACCCTGGATGCCCTGCTCCACCTGAAGCACCATATCCAGGAAGAACTTATTAACAAGCAAAGCACTTCCTATAGACACATTGAGGCATGACAGTGACTGCCCAGAAGTCTGAGCTCATGCTTTACCAGAAGGCATATTCACAAAATATCAGTAATCACCATTAATAGTTGCTAAATCCCTTTCAAAACCCAACACAAATACTTTGATTTACTGTTGGATGGCCTCCACCTAACCTGGGGCTGCCACACACAGTACCTGGTGACCTTGTGCCACAAGAAGTTTAGACTTGTGAAATTCATCACAGGTGTCAAGTAGAGCACAGAGCTGCAGACAGGCATGCTCTCTGTTTTTAATTGTCTCTATATCCAGAGTTGCTTATACCATGGATGTGAGATTTATGGAGCAGCCTCACCCTCTCTATTCCAAAACTTTGGTGTAATTAAAAATTCACCCCTCCACACTGATTTGGAAGCTTTTAGGTCCTCCTCAGCCACAACCCTTCAGATAGAGTTCTATCTATCCTGACTGTCACACCAATGCTCCATCCTCCTTCTCTATATCTATACCAAATTTGCTTCTACCCCTAGCAGCCATGCCCTTCACTCCCTCCTCCTACTGAAAAGGGAACTACAGTAACAATCCAAACACTAGATAATGCTACACGAAGTGTTTTGAACCGCCCTTAGATTCGATAGCTATCTTGAGCGCATAACTTCAGCGTATCGCTGCTACATGGCAGCTTCGTTCCTATTTGAGATGGAAGGAGCCTGAACACCAGTCTGCCATAACCAAGCTGCCTTCTATACCAGTCCCATTTATATTCTGGTCAGCTACCCAACCCAAAGTCTGCCTTCTCACCAGGTATCATGCTTTAGAAATATCTGTGCATTCTTAAGAAGTGTAAATGTAAAAATGTCTGTAAAACTATGGTGAAGTGGCAGAAATAGACTAGTACACCGTGTGTTTCACCAGATAGGATGAAGTGTGGGTAGGAAACTCATAGTGCCAAGCATATGATCTGAGTTAGGTGTTATGGTAAGGGTTTCTCTCATTGTTGAGGTCAATTTGTCCCTCCTTGGGTAAACCCAGGTTGTGTTGGCATGGGTGCACCAGGTTAGCTGTCATCTGGTAAGGTCAGTTAGGTTAGTTGTTTATTAAGGTGTGTGAGTTGTGGGGTACCGCAGCATGTCAGCCCCAGTGTTGTTAAGTGAAAAGTGGATAAACAAATACAGTGGTACTTTGACATACAATCGCCCTAACATACGATTTTTTTATATACGACGAAAATTTCTATATAATTTATGCCTTGAGATACGATGATATTTTTAAGATATGATTAGGCATCGGTACGTGGCGCAGCGATCGCTCGGCTACCCACGTCCACTCGAACATTCAGCCCACGTTGTGTATCGTTGTTCATCCTTTGTGCATATATGTGTCTGTGCTCCTTGGCAGTGTGTATTTTTTCTTAAGTTTTGTGAACTCAAGATCATGGGTCCCAAAAGTAAAAGTTTGGCGAGAAACACACAAAATAGCCTGTATTCACATACTGATTACACTTAGAAATTCAATAAACGAGTGAGTACAAATGGTTTTCTGCCCCCAAGCAACTCTTCCTCTTTGCAATGCAAAAAATCAGAAGTCTCTAGATGTCATAGTTACCAAAATATCACAGGTTGGATGAAGTAGTATCATCGGTTTATGTGGCCTTGCGTCTGATCGGGTTCAGCAGCCTTGGCTAGAGCGAAAGAAAACAGGCCTCTCTCTCTCTCTCTCTCTCTCTCTCTCTCTCTCTCTCTCTCTCTCTCTCTCTCTCTGTCCCGTGCCTTGCGTGATGAATGTCTATCAATGTGTCCCAAGTTTTGCAGGTTAAGTTGTTATTTTGAGTAATATAGTTTATTTATATCATGCATACAACAAACATTGTATTTGTCTTATTATTAAATCTATATTTGGTTGATATTTAAAGCATGTTATTTTTTTTTGGGGGGGTGGGGGTAAATTCATATCACAAGAACAAATTAATTGTATTTCCATTAATTTCTATGGGAAAAATTAATTTGATATACGATTTTTTTTATATGCAACGACCGTCACGGAACGAATTAAAATTGTATGTCGGGGTACCACTGTAAATGTAAAGCATCAGCACAAGTGTTTGTGTAGCACTCCTGGTCCCGGGTGTTGTGTTGTGCTCCATCTGTTCACACCCACACTGAACCTATGATATGCCTGCAACCACTTGCACAGCTAAGCTATCACCCCCTGCAGTGGGGTTACACTGCTACACTACTTCATGTTCTTCTACCATATCAAGCTGACACCCCCTTTGTAGACAGCCCTCTCCTATGCTATCCTCCAGGTCATCCCACCCTCCTTTCTAACTCAAGGAAAAACCTCCCCTTTGGGTCTTTGGTTCCCTTTCTTTAATAGTCTCTCAGGGGCTCAGCACACTGATACCATGGTTCAAGGCCAGATGCCCAACACAGACAAGACCTTCCTCCCACTAATAAACACATACCAAAACAGCTTACATCTTCAAACTGATGGCTCTCACCTAAGATCAGTTGATGCAGCTATTTATATCCTTCAATTACCAGTACCTGGGGTGTTGCCAGCCAGTGCTTCTATCCTCACAGCAGAACTGTTTGCCATAAAGGAAGGCCTAAAATTTGCTATCAATTACATCCCCCCCTGTACAGCCACACTCTTTACAGATTCTCTCACTGCTCTCTAGCTCATTCTATTCCACTCTGCCAAGACACACCATTCCCTCTGCCTCTAAATACACCACCTACTACATCAACTGTTAACCTCATACAATGTCCATCTTCAGTAGGTCCCCTCCCACATTGGCACTGTGGACAACATCATGGACAACAGAGTAGTAAATGATGCCCACTCCCATCTCTCTCCCACTCCACTAATGGATGGAAGCTGAATAGCACTTCCCATACATACTCTTCAAGTATATCTACAGATGCTATAGGCCATAATATAAAAAAAAAAAAAAAAAAAAATCTCTCTCCACAGACCACAGTGACCTACTGACTAACTGACAGGGTTCCAACTTAAACAAGGAAAAACATTTGACAGACACTTTACCGTACACAACACTCGGACACATCAGACAGGACTCACAACAGTGATGACACCACTGGTGCACCCACTCCCCCCCCCAGCTGTGTTCTAGACACTGCTGTTACTAAACTCAGAATAGAACAAAGTTGTTCCAATGCCCACATGCAGAGGCTAAGCCCTAAGCCTGATGGACATCCCTCACTGCCCATGGTGTCTCACACAGCCAGACACCCCAAAATACCTGTTGTTACATTGCCCCCACCACTATTTTCACCACATACTCTCCTCACCTCACTGGTATCATTACTCATCCACAGGACATTACCAGCAGACCAAGGTTCTCTTACCTGGTTCTCTTACCTGATAAGGCCTCCTGGTCAGAGACCGACAGAGGCCCCATGGAGCCACACTCTGCTGATGTGCCAGCTCATCAATTGTAATATTAAATTAATAAATTACTGAGAAAGAAAAGCATGGAGCAGAAAAAAAGAGCATGGAGTTAATGAGCAGGCTGGGAAAGGATAGCAGGACTAAACATACTTAATAAAACTTGTCACCTAAATGTTTAGATAGGTTGACTTTAAACAAAGGAAGAGACTGAATGCAACTACAGCATCAGAAAGAGAATTCCACAGAGCAATTCCTCTAACACTGAAAAAGCATCTGCATACTTCAAGATGAATTCTGACACATGCAATCTTCCATTAGTGTCCTGTTGTTCTGTCAGTTGGGGATTGGATAAAGACTTTACTAGGAGAAATGGCATAATTACAGTGAAAAAATTTCCAATATTTAATAATGTCATTTTGTAAAAATGCATATAATTAAGATCTAAATTTTTGAGTCTTTGAGAGTAGCTGAGATGGTTCATGCCCCACATCTGTTTAGTCCAGCATCTTTTAACTGATTCTATTGAATGTATATCTTCCACCTAACCAGTACTCCAGACAGATGCTGCTGGCCTTACATGAGTAACAAATAAGGACGTCATTAAAGATGCATCACAACTAACTCTACATCTAAGTACATTATGTGACACACTTCCTGCCTTCTGTACAACATTGGCTATGTGTTGATGAAATTTGAAGCATGAATCAACCAATACATCCAAGTCAATAGCAAACTTCTTGATCAGTATAGGAAAGCCATCCAAATTGTACAGACCCAACACAGGAAGAGAAGACCAATCCACTGGGTGTCTACTGAAATACACAATAGTACATTTAGAAACATTCATTCCTAAAACCCAGGAGGAAGAGACTATGGAGGTAATCAATATCCCTTTGACAAATGGCCTTGTCAAGCACTATGTTGTGAGAAGAGTCAGTCTAGAGAGCAAGGTATATTTTCAAATTATCAGCAAAGATTTTAGTATTAGTAGTAATATTGTGAGTAAGAAATTTTACATAAAAAAGAAAAAGAAGTGGTCCCAGTACTGAACCCTGAGGCACACCACTGTGTATGTCATAAGACTGGCACATTCATTACTCTGCAAGTTAAGAACTCTTTAATCCATCTGAGGACCTTACCAGTGATACCCAATTTAGCTACCTTATCCAGAAGTATGATATAACAAATTACATCAAAAGCTTTGGAAAAGTCAAACATGATTAAATTGGTGCTACTATAGCGTGAGGTCTACCTTATTATGTTGTCTACCCAGGTGCAGCGCAGAGACTTACTGTGCCCTTCTCTTCACATGGCCATCAGGTCAGGTGAGCTCCAACATAGATCAGGTGACCTGCCCATATAAAAAGAAGCAAATGAAGCTCCTATTTCAGAATCCTCCTTGGCCTGAACCAGTTAACAAATATTTCAGAACTTAAGACTATACTTCAAAATGTTGCTGAAGGAGTTTTTTAGAAGAGTCATCCTGAGAGAGGAAAAGGTTGCCTTTCTAAGAGAACTCAATCTGCTGGATACAGTTCAACAAGCAGCTCCATGCCATAAATGAGGTTCTGTCATGGAGGAAAAAAAATGAAAGCGTAACAAATGTTGTCCTCGAAAGGAATGTTAAACTACACAATCTTTTCGTAAAGGAAATAAATTTTTCCATTACACAGACATAAACAATAAATTGCACTGCAACCTGAGCCTCAGTGAAATCTTAGAACTAATATTTTTTCTTTGTAATGGATATACCAATGACCACAGCAACGACTCCAACCGGAAAATCTCCAAATACTGCAACTGGTTGGTACAATATGTGCCGAGAAGTGTGTGGAGCCATTGCTTCTCATGAACGAAAAGGGAAGATGCTTGGAACAAACGATAACCCCATTCAGATTGACAAGGTTTATTTAAATAGTATACACACACAATATTATATTATAGTTCGATGGTGTGGTAAACCTCGCACTGTACTCAAAACGGAAGGCAGACCTCACATTAAAGTAGCACCATTAAATCTACATTAAACCATTAGCCAAAAAAGGAGATATATTTTGCTGTTTCTCAATATCAATTGGTCCTTAGAGAATCATCCGGCACGAAATCCAAATTGATAATTAATTAATAGGTCATTAGCACCAGCACGATCGTATGTGAATTTACACAGAAACCGTTCAAGAAACATACACTGAGGTTTGGGACTCAGGTTATATATTTGAGGGGATCATGGTTAGATCTATTCTTGTAAACAGGGACGATGAGAGACCTTTTCCAAATAGAGGGCAAAGAACTAGATTTATAGAACTCCTGCAAGATACGAAACACAGGATATGCTAGATCAGACTTGCATGATCTAAGGCGCAAATGGGGGATGAATACCATATGGGCTCCCAGGACCCTGGTGTATCCTTCAAGACACTCAAGAACTACCATGGTCTTCTTTCATGAGTCTGGACACTTATCAGAATCCCTAAATAACCTGCATGGTACCAGCACCTCTGGGGCATTAAAGGCTGTGGCACCACAACCTGCACTGTCTGCTGTGGTCCCCAAACCCCAGCGAAAACAAGACTGCCTCTCGATGTTTTTCTTACAGTTTTTACAAAATTCTTCTTCATTAAGCCCTCTTTTATAATCTGTCTAACTAAAGGGGGATGAAAAAGCCTTTTCAAATAGGAGCTTTCTCACTCAGGCATTATCGGGTAGAAGGAAATGATAATGCTGGACCGCTGGCCAGATGGTACTTTCGGATGTACACATCACTAAACTTCTCCCTTCTTCACTGCAAAACACCCCAATCTCTCATATGGGCCAATGATTTTGAAAGAATACATTCACTGACGCCATTCGCATCACGTCTATGGGCCAATACATACCGCAGAGACTCCTCCCCAAAGCCATGCGTGAGGAAACAGTCCCGCTTCATAGATATACCTCTCATGATATGTCAGATCTGTCTTGAAGTGCCTTCACGCTTCATGGAGTCAGGAAAGCAGATGGAGAGTCGAGTATGAACCAACTCGAGCGTGCCAAGTCAAGCACAGTGGAGACAGGTGGAGTGTCAAAACAATGATACGATTTGGGGAATTTTTCCTAGACTACTACAATTACTACTACTGTTACTACAATTACAATTACTACAACAACTACAACTACAAATACTATTACTACTACTACAATTACAATTACTACAGCATCTACAACTGCAACTACTACTACTACTACTACTAATACTGCTGCTGCTACTACTACTACTACTACTACTACTACTACTACTACTACTACTACTACTACTACTACTACTAATAATAATAATAATAATAATAATAATAATAATAATAATAATAATAATAATAATAATAATAATAATAATAATAATAATAATAATAATAATAATAATAATAATAATACTATTACTACTGCTACTGCACTACTACTGCTACTGCTGCACCACTGCTGCTGCTGCTGCTGCTGCTGCTGCTGCTACTGCTGCTGCTGCTGCTGCCACCTGCCACCACTGCTGCTGCACCACTGCTGCCACCACCACCACCACCTGCACCTGCACCTGCTGCTGCTGCCACTGCTGCTGCTGCTGCTGCTGCTGCTGCTGCTGCTGCTGCTGCTGCTGCTGCTGCTGCTGCACCTGCTGCTATATATATATATATATATATATATATATATATATATATATATATATATATATATATATATATATATATATATATATATATATATATATATATATATATATATATATATATATATATATATATATATATATATATATATATATATATATATATATATATATATATATATATATATATATATATATATATATATATATATATATATATATATATATATATATATATATATATATATATATATATATATATATATATATATATATATATATATATATATATTCTAATATCTTTCATCTCTCCTCATAAGTTAGGTCTCTCAAACTTAGAACCATTTTGGTTGCTGCTCTTTAAATCCTTTCTATCTTCCTTATCTTTCTTATTAGGTATGTGATGACAAATGTGCAACATATTCTGTTGGTCGAATCATGTATCCTATTAGTTTTTTCCTCTCTTCATCTATATCTATAGGTAAATGACCATTTCATTTTTCTTAGTGACTCATGTTTCCACCACTACATTTTTCACGTGTTTTTTCCAGTGATAAATTGTCATTTATTCTAATACAAAAGTCTTTCTCCTCTTTTGTTTTCTGAATTTCTACATCTCCCATAGTGTATAAGATCTCTTCTGTCTTCTACTACTGCTTTTTCCTAGTTCTATCACTTAGCACTTTTTTGCATTAACTTCCATTTCCCATTTCTTGCTCCACTAATGTGTTTTATTCAAACCTTTTTGTAGCATTTCACAATCCATGTCATTTTTCACTCGTTTCAGTAACTTTGAGTCATCTGCAAATAAGTTTATGTAACTGTTCACCCTATCAACCATATCATTGATATACACCATGAACATTACAGGGGCCAGAACCATTCCCTGTGGAACTCAACTTGTAACTCTGCATCATTTTGATTCCTCACCTTTTATCATTGTTCTCATTTCTGTCTTTTAATAATTCTGTTATCCAATCCAATACTTTTTTTTCCCTGTAAATCACCTGTTTTTAATTTTCCATAGCAATCTTTGATGTGGTACTTTATCAAAAGCTTTTTTTTAGATGCAGGTAGACACTGTCTGCCCATCCATCTCTCTCCTGAATTATATATATCTATTGCTCTACTGGAGAAACTCAATGAATTTGTGACACAAGATCTTCCACTTCTGAAACCAAATTGTCATCCATTTATTGTATGTGACTCTTGTAGCTATTGCATCCATCTGTCTTTAAATATTTTTTTCTACTATTTTCGCAATCACACTTGTTAGGGACACTGGACAGTGGTTCTCCTTTGTTACCTCCCTTAAAAATTGGTACAATGTTTACCCTTTTCCAGTCTAAAGGAAATTTTCCTTCCTTAAAAGAACATACTATGATGTTATGTAGTATCTCTGCCAGCTGGTCATGACATTCCTTCAATATCCAATTTGACACCCTATCTGGTCTTTGAACCTTATTTACATTCTAGGTATTCATAATCTTCCTGATTTCAACCAACTTCTACATGGATCTTCTTAATTTCCTTGTCTCTGTGACCTGTTTTTGTTCCTTTAAACTTTTCTTTGGTGAATATCGATTGAAAGCACCTATTAATTATTTCTGCCTGTGATCTTGCATCCTCGTGTGTGACATTATCAACTTTTGATCTATTTATTTAATCTATCTATTTAATTATCTATTTAATTTAATCTATCTATTGTTTGCTTTCTTTTTCCCCATTACCATACTTATAAGAGTTTTGGCTCAGTTTTTCATTTGTCAACTATGTCTTTCTCACAAATCCTTTGTTCCTCTCTTAGTGTTTGGACATATTAATTTCTTACTACCTTAAATTCTTCCCAATTATTAAGTCCTCTTTTTCTCCATCTATTCCATGCTGCTTCCTTTTTTATATTGGCTAATTTACATCTTATGCTATACCAGTCTTCCTTTCTTTTCCCCATACTAATTCTGATTTTGGGAACATATCCTTCAATCCCTTCATTATAAATACCTATTCATAAATATATCCTACTTTCCCTTTATTTGCTGTATATAGTTGATTCCATTCACCTTCTGCAAAGTATTCCCTTAACTTTGCAAAGTCTGCCTTTCTATAATTATATCTTCCATTTTTGTGAAGTTCATTCTTACTTATTGCCAAGCCGCTGTCTAGGCTGAATTTAATTAACAGATAGTTACTTTTCCCAAGAGGGCATTGCTAATTAATTTCTTCAATGATGTTAATCTCTTTGGTAAACAACAGGTTGAGCCTTGATGCCTCCTCACTTCCTTCAACTCTTGTAGTTTCCCTAATCCACTGCATTATAGTGTTAATCATTATTAGGTTTAGTAGTGTATATCCATGACTCTTCTCCTTGTGTGGTCCAGTTTTCCCAGCATACTTCTTTGTAGTTGAAGTCACCCATAAGTGTTACATTCCTGCTTTCTTGCAATATTTTTTTTCAAACAATTACCCATATTTCTCAACATTTCTTTACACTCTTCTTGATTCCATATACTATTAGTGTTTGGTGGTACATATGCTACTGCAACATATCTTTTTTCCCTTTCCCTTTCCTTTTATCTTAATTTTGATTATCTCTGCCATACCTTCTCCCATCTCTAAATTTTTCACTGCCATATTCTTCTTGGTCAGTAACATCACTCCTCCTTTCTTCTATTCCTAGATCATACATTATAATTTCCATCTTCAATATTTATATTTTCTGCTGGCTCATTTAGTTTAGTTTCTGTTATGCCCATGATGTCTGGCTGCTTTATCTTAATGTAATTATTAACTTCTTGTCCTGTAATGTTGATATTATACCATCTATGTTTGTGTATGCTATTGACCATTTACTGTTTCTACTTACATTACTGACTCCTCTTATTCTTTCCTTGTCAGGTACCACTTCCTCATCCTCTCGTCCTTGACCTTCCAGTAGAACTTTTCTCCTCTTCCTCTGATCTGGTCTTGTTTTTTTCTTTGCCTCTCTTATAAGATCGTTTGTTTTATTTCTCTCCTCCTTATTCATGTTCCGTTTTGTCCAAATTTTCTTGAATTGTTCTGTCTTGTCCAGCCTCCATGCATGTTGTATCACCTCTGATGCTATAGTTTGTGCTCTGAACTTGACTTTCAGTGGTCTTCTTCCTCTCTCTGTATATTTCCCTAGTTTGTGCACCTCCTCAATTTTGCTCACCCAGTCCTTAACTCCCTGAACACTTCTTACCACATCTACTATATTTTTTTTTCTCCCTCTTTTGTTTTTAAAGGGTCTACCGTGGGATCAACCATCACCCAGCATTTCACCACTGCGACACCGCATAAGTATCACTTCCCCTCGTCCGTGCTTTCCACATTGCCTCTATATAGGATTAGGATTATTGTTAGGTATTAAGTTGGGTTATTTATTGTTGTATTTATTACTGTGTTATATGTATATGTGTATGTCATTTTCCTGTGTTTCATGTTATATATCTGTGTTTCATGTTTCTTGTTATATATGTGTCAATTTCATTATGGGTTATTAAAATAGCTTTTTAAAGTGACCCCCTTTTGCATTTCCTCACCAGTTGAACCTGCAGTGTTTTTTTTTAATTGTTATTGTTCACCGGCTCTCCGATGCCAATCTTACCAGTTTAACCGGTGAACGTAACACTCTGCACAGTTTCGTATCATCCGCAAACAGATTTATGTAGTTGTTCACTCCTTCTGGCATGTCGTTAATATATATGAGGAAAAGTATTGGTGCTAATACTGATCCCTGCGGCACTCTGCTTTCTACTGCTCTCCACTTGGACTTCATATCTTTAACTGCCGTCCTTATTTCTCTCCCCGTCAAATAATTTTCCATCCATCTCAATGTGCTTCCTTTTAAGCCACGCTTCTCCTCTAACTTCCATAGTAATCTTGCATGTGGCACTTTGTCAAACGCCTTTTTTAAATCCAAATAAATACGATCAACCCATCCCTCTCTCTCTCTTGTGTGTGTGTGTGTGTGTGTGTGTGTGTATTTACCTATTTGTGTATTACAGGGCCCGAGCTAAGCTCTCTGTGTCCTGTCTCCTTGTCCATTCCTGTCATATCTCTCTTTCATCTGATTGACACACACCGCGTCAACGACATCACTGCTCAGTTTATTCCACTTATCAATGCTACGATGTGGGAAACTGTATTTTCTCACGTCATTTAGACAGATGTCCTTTATTAGCTTTTTTCCATGTCCTCGGAGATGATTACTTGTGGTCACCCTTATCAACTCTCTGTCCAGTATGTCAATCTTGTTCACCAATTTATACATACAGTACCCTCCCGAGTTTAGCGCTTGCTTTCTTCTTAAGATATAGCGCCAAACTCGAGGATTGCTAAACTCAGGGTATTGAAAACAATGTAAAAACGCTTATTCATTCTGGCCCGGGACGAAGCTGATTTTTTTTCCTCCCCACTTTACTCCCTTATTTCAAAATACCGATAAATTGGTGGGTGTATTCAGTTTCAGTGAAGAATGCTCTTGTTAAGACGAAAAAAACTGGGATACACACTTTATTGAAAAGAGCAAAAAGAGAAAAGAAATAATAAGAACTCTAACAGCACATAATCTCACTCTGGGGCATGGTCCGCTAGCGCAAAGCCTTCAAATTTGTTTCATCGGCGTTGAATATTTGACGGAGATTGTAACCGCCGTCCTCAGTCATCTGTTTCAAGACATCAATGAAACTTTCCACCTCTTCTGTAGATGCGTCTGCTGCTTCACCCAGACATCGTGCCCTCTTGAACGAGTGTCTTTTTTTTAACCTTGAGAACCAGCCATTACTAGCAGAGAAAGGTGGAGGATTGTCAATGTTTAAGTTACGTGCCACTGCAGCATATATTTCTCTTGCCTTCTGTCTTACCTTACCAGAAGATATGCACACATTTCGGTCATTTTTGTCAACAGTATATTTCTTCAAATAGTGTTCTGTTGTTACCATCAACTTGCTTGTAGGATGCGTGATGTGAGCAACTTGAATCACAGAGCTCCCTCGAGCGTCTTTCAGAAAACGTTTTATTTCCTCACGTTTCACTCTTATTCCTCTAACAGTAGACTCACTAATGTTGAACAAGTTTCCAACGGCAACAGGTCCCATTCCAGCATCAAGCTTATCCAACACTTCGTCTTTTTCCTTCATGTTTAACAGTCTTTTCTTCTTACCCTGCCTCTCTGGCCTGCTTCCTTTTGCCGAAGTAGGTTTCTTCGAGCCACATGCTGCAGTGCCTCCTTTATTTCCTGACATCAAAATTAATTAGCTTGCATATAAGAACTATCAAGATGCTGGTGGAAGAGGGCTAAGGACGCACACGTGGTCAGCTCAGTCAGCCAACTGCAGGAGTCTTGGGGCAGCATACGTGACGCCGCCCGGAAGTAAACGCGACCGATACTTGTCAAAGCAGCGCGAAACTCAGGGCGATACAGCGCCAAACTCGGGATGGTAAGAATTTAGGACTAAGCGCCAAACTCGAGGATCGCGAAACTCGGATAGCGCTAAACTCGGGAGGGTACTGTAGTTATCGTGTCTCCTCTTGTTCTTCTCTCTTCTAATGTGGTCAGCCCCAGCTTCCTCAGTCTTTCCTCATAGTCTAACTCCCTGAGTCCTTGTTGCCAGCCTCTGTACCCTTTCCACCTTCTTCACATTTTTCTTCATATGCGGTGACCAGACACATGCTGCATATCCTAACTGGGGTCTTATTAAGGTACATAATATCTTCTTCATCATTCCTTCATCTAGGTAGTGGAATGCAAGGCCAATATTTTGAAGCATGTTGTATGTTTTCCAAAAAATCTTGTTAATGTGTTTCTCCGGTGACAAAGTGTTTTGCACAGTTACTCCTAAGTCTTTCTCCTCATTTGTCTCTTTAATTTTCTCATCACCCAGCCTGTAATCCCTGTTTGGTCTGTATCTACTTCTTCCCATTTTCATAACATGGGTCTTGTCTATATTAAATTCCATCTGCCACTCCTTACTCCACTCATATATTTTATCAAGACCTTCCTGTAACTTGTTACAATCTTCCACATTCTTTACTCTCCTCATAATTTTAGTACATGTTCATGTAACTGTCAATTCCTACTGGCATATCATTAACATAAATAAAAAACATGATGGGACCCAGCACTGACCCTTGTGGAACTCCACTGGTTACCTTTTTCGTGCTTAATTCCGTATCCAGCTCAAAGCTTAGGACATCATGATCGCTTTTCCCCAAGGGACATTTATGTTCAATTTCCTCTTTTAGAGAGATACCCCTGGTAAATACCAAATCCAACCTTGCTGCAACATCTTGTCCCTTGCACCTTGTTGGTGATCTCACCCACTGTGTGTGTGTGTGTGTGTGTGTGTATGCGCCCATGGTTGAACAAAAACTGAGCATGTCTCTAAATTAGGGTCAACATTTACCATGTAAGGTCTTCAATAGTAGCTGTCAGGAGTAGCCTTAAAAAGTGTAAATAGTTTGTGTAATGAATCACCAAATGCTGTGTGTGAGTAGGAACCTCAAACAGATCATCAGTAACCATTGCCCAGGTATGCTTCATTAACTTAAATCTTCACCCACACTATTCTTCAGCTCTTCTAGTTATACTCATTCACACATTCTTACAAACTGTCAACATTATTCATACTTTCTGACATATGGCTCTTATCTCTTTCTTTCTCAGCCCTTAAATAGGATCACTTATTTTGGGCATTTTCTTCTTAATGCCTTTTACCACCACACACATATAGCATCATATGTTTAAAAGTCTCATTTAGAATCATAGTTAGCCCCTGTACCTTAATAGACAGAAAGAACAAATTATCATCATCCACCCTGCACATGGGCCTGGCATGCAAATACCCAAGTCTGTCTATCAGAGATCAACTGGTTTATCCTGCTATGTCATAACAGATCTATTTTTGCTGTTATAACAGACTTATTTCTTTTCCTGCATTTAAAATGACCAGTTAATCGGTGAAATCTGTGTAAAGGTATCCAATGACAAATTCTGCTTTTGATGATGTTACCTTTCAGTATAAACTCACCCATAATGTAATATAACAAGATATAACTCAAAGAAATACTAGAAATGCCATAAAGTATGAAACAAATATTCATAAGTAATCAATCATATATTTTCTTTGAACTAATAATAATCTCCAGTTTCCCAGAGATAATGAGTTGCTACAACATAATAACTCAAGTGTCACGGTCAGTACTGTTTTGAATGAGCTTGGTGATTAATGAGTTGCAACAAAATTTCATATGTGCACATGTTAAAAAATGTATGTAATTTATAATAAATGATATTTGTTTGAAGAAAATCTGTTTTCATCATGAAACAGTATATGAGTGTAGCAAAGCTATATATGAAGAAGAAACAGTTGTTAGATCTTAAGGCATACATATATGTATACTACTGTCTGCAAATGTTAATCATATTTTCTAAAAAAAAGTATTTACATATAAAACCTTATATAAAACCTGTCAGATCTAACTTCAGTTTTTATTTCATTACTGTATGCATATCAATGACTAGCTTAGTTTCAGAACATTAAGATTAATTATGCTGTGCAGTGCCAGAATTGGAAGCCTAAATCCTGTGTCAAGTACATATTTTTGAAGTTTTAAAAGTTCTATTTTGTAAACCCTGTCTTATGTACAATAACTCAGAAATATAGTTAAATGTTCTATCAGAGAATATACAAAGTTATAATGAGTACAGTAAAGTGAAGAAAATCCCCCCCATCCAATGCTGCTCTTAGTCTTGGAAGCAGTGATCACAACTTAAGCAGACCAAGTTCAATCAATCTCTTCAACATATGTTGCTGGGAACATGCCCACAACACTGTCCAGCTCTCCAACCCACCATCCATCAGCTTGCTTCTCATGAATGTTGATTATGTCACCTGGTGAAAAATATTTAAACTAATTCATAAGGCTAGAACAATGATAGCACATAAATTTTAAGTACAATTAAAAGCAATCCATTTCAATGGATAATGAATTTATAAGCATTAAAAGAAACTATAAATTACATAAGTCGACAGATTTTATTTTTCTTTAACTTCATAATAGTTACCAGTAACTACCAAAATTTCTGAATTATATCAAGAAAAGAGATGCCAATAACAAGAAATTTTTTTTTTTTTTGGTCAACTAGAAATATTTGCATGACATGAATATAACCATTACCTGTCCTGATGGTGAGTTCATCATACATGTTGGCTTCATAGTCATAGAGAGCCTTGCATCTGCTGCCTGTTGCAGCAGTAGGCAGTGGGTGAGCATAATATGGTATGTCTTTGATGTTTTGTTCGGCATTCTCATCATTCATGGTGGCCTGATAGTCTCGATCTGAGCCTTGAGAGCTGAACTCATCTGTAACAAGCATGAGGGAGGGGTAACGGGGTGCTGACATAAACACACCAAAGGATTTGGGAGATTTAGGCAAAGATGATGCTTGAGGGTTTGTGAGAGATGTTATGTGAGCAGGGCTTATGATTGAGCTCCTTGCTCTAACAGGAGGGCAAGGGGGAACATCTACAACATCAGATTCCTTAAGAGCAATGTCTTGAGAGTCTGATGAAGGTTGGTCTACATTTCCTTCGAGGATGTTAAGAAGGATGTGAAGCATAGAAAATGTTAGAGTAAGGAAGCAGTTACATTGGTGGAAAGTTAGAACATACAAGGACAAGGTAAAAGGCAAAAAATAAGAAATTAATGCCTTGCTATACTACTGTACATCAGCATGTTTTAAGGGGACTGACCAAGTTGAAATCCAATAAAAATATAAAAAAATCAGCTAAATCATCCCATGGCAACCCAAGGCCTAGGTGTACTTCATAATACACACATAATAATATATCATTCACATTTAAATACACTACACTCATATTCAGTTGCTTAGTCAAGATCACTGTATGTGGGAGATGGCATGTAGAAAAAATATTCATAAAAATCTAAGTTTATGAGGAGCAGTTTCCTATATGGTGGATGGTGGTGTGTGGAAGTTTTCTCTCACAGCCTGGTGAGAAAGAACCTCAGTGCATGTTGTACACACTTAGAAAGAGGAAAGGAATTAATGATGCTCTCTCTTTCACCGACTTTTTACAATTGCTTTTTGCTCTCTTTCCCCATGATGACTAAGAAGTCTTATCTTACTCAAAGGAGTGAGTGAAGTACAAGCAAACGCCCACCACATATTAGCTGAGTAGGGATGTGGCAGGTCAGTTATGGTTTGTCCTTCCCACCACCTCACCTCTTACTCTATGTAGCTACAAGTTATACTTCTGACTTTGCTGCTCTGATTTCTTCTATGTCTCTGCTGCCGTACAATTACAGTAAGTCCTCGTTACACAGAGTTCTTTATCTGAAAAATTCACAGTTGTGGTATTTGGAAATTATTACTCTCGATTCGATATACGGTAAGAAAAATTCACAGATACGGTAACCACTCATGTCATCCGAGAGAGCCCAGTGCAGGGGAGCAGGGGTGATGACGTAACCCATGCCACACCTCCCCAGCCACTCACAGTACTGACTTTATCTTGACCACCTTGGAGCCTGTTATCTCTTCCCCTCCCCTCTTTTTAACTGCATTACATATTACTTACAAGCATTATTAATTAGATGAATAAATGGAATATTAAAGGGTCTATTGTAAGCACAAATATATTCATAATAATTATGGCAAACAATTAAATCCTACTACCAGCGGTGAACCATGCAGCAACTGATAAAGGGCACAGATGGGCCTGGCAAGCCCACTATCAGAGAATGGTGCAAGTCGTATAACATCAAGCATGCCTTAGATAACATCAAGTCATCTTGGGACGAAGTGAAGACATCTACCATGAACTTGGCATGGAATAAAGTATGGCCAGAATGTGCGCATGACTTCCCAGGCTTCACTGATGACAACATCAATGCGATCAGAAATGACATAGTAAATCTGTGCCATAGGGCTGGCTTTGATGAAGTTGATGATGATGATGTTCAAGATCTTTTGGAAAGCCATGCTGAACCTCTCTCAAATTATGAACTTATAGAGCTAGACAAGGCATCACAGGAGACAAAAAAAAGAGGGAAATGAGGAAGAAGAACCTGTGCGTGGCCTGGACATCAAAACTCTTTGAAAATGTCTCGGTAGTATCGAAAAAGCTCTGGAAACCATGAAGGAATGTGACCCAAATCCTGCCAGCAATAGCAAAGTGGCTCATGACATAGAGAAAAGTGCCAAGATTTATCAAGAAATCTATGATAAAAAAAAAACAAGAAAAAACAAACAGTCCTCCATCTACTTGTTCTTCAAGCCAGTCAGACATGCCATCCCTGTCACACCTGCCGACCCTGTTACAGCTGGCCGTTCCACACATGCTTCCGACGGTGGAGACGACGACATCTTATCCTCGTCTGCCCACTCAGCCGAAGATGAGTAAGGGCTGAAATCCCTACTGTCCCTTAGCCTCGAGAGGGACATAATCTGATAGAATATATGGCGAGTGAAAGGTAAATAAAAACATTTTCTGTTTATTTCTTTTGCGCAGTACAGGCAATCCCCGCCTAACGAAGGTTCACACAACGAAATTTCACTACAATGAAGGTTTCATTTTACTACCATCTGCTCGTTTAATGAACACCAAACTCGCTTTAACAGTTTTATTGAGGTAATTTTTTCCAAGTTTGAAAGGACCGCCATATCACGTAAGCCGACAGGCTTTTGAATACACCAGCGCCTCTTGTAAAGAACAAGCGCACCACTCACTGCCCCTGTTCAAAACAATAACAGTGTCAGCAGCAGCTCGTCTTCCCTTGCTCAATTTACCACCAAAACACCCTGCAATGTCGCCTAGCGTTGCTAAGAAGACCATGAAGTCTCTTATTCTTGAAGTGAAGCTGGATACTAAATAATTCACAGACACAAGAGGCGAGAAAACTAATAGCATTGCTCGCCACCATCTTGATTCCATCTACTGTCTCTATTATTTTCAAATCAGCAGACTCTATTAAGAAGGCTGGTGAGACCGTATCTTCCTTGCAAGCTTAAAAGAACCACCTGAACTCATGACTCTACAATGGATAAAATGGAAAGCCTTGTGGAAATGTGGTACATATGTTTTGTATGTGATACAATGATGCACCCTTTGTTTACATTCCACAGGTTGCCAGTTAGTGTCTTTCCCATTTCACTCTCCCTACCTTCATAATTTTAAGATTATCACCATTATAAAGTTATATACATACATACATTAGTGTACATTATAATGACTTAAATTAAACTGCCTAAATGTTTAACTTCATAATTTTTACATTCATTAAACCTTTCACTGTACTATGATGCACTCTCGCTTTGTTTACTCTCAATTGAAGTTCAAGTCAGGGGTTAAACTTGTTATAATCGGTTCGCTTAACGAAGTTTCGCTTAACGAAGGGGTTCTAGGAAGGTAACCCCTTCGTTAAGTGGGGATTGCCTGTACTTTACATGTTTTTTCATGACTATTTTCATGTATTTTCATTTCTGTAGGGGTGACTTTTGACGTGCTGGAACGCATTCCATATTATTACATGTTATAATGGGTTCGGTATATGGTAATTTCGATTTATAGTAAGATTTTCAGGAATGCATATGTACCATATAACGAGGACTTACTGTACAGCCGCTGCCTTCAACATCGCTTCCACTAGCAAGAGATCTCTAAGCAGAGAAGAAAAAAATTTGAGTGATGAGATCTCATTCATTGGAGACAATACTTTAGTTTCAGTTTAGCAACTTCAAGAATTGGTTAACAACGTGCATTGTCCCAAAACATGTAAAATGCCCCCTGCCAATGCATCAGTGTGGCATATCCTCATTGTAAAAGTGAAGTGTTCAATATTACATCTACGAGATTCCAGATAACAGCAAAACAAGTCATCTGTCAATGCAACTGCATCACAATACACTGCACCTAAAAATCTTTGAACTTTAAAGCCCACTTCTCAAAATTAACTTGCTGCCATAATAAGGCATATTTCTCTACCATTTAATGTCTGAGTTTGATGATTCTGGCATCAAAAGAAAAGGAATTAAAATACCTAAAAGTATATGACTGAATTTTGATTGAAGTTGTTTTTCTTTCTTTTTTTTTTTTTCCATATCCAGACATGGAAAATTTTTGGACTTTTTCTCAACATTGACACTAAAAATGAAATATCTGTCTTCTTAGGAAAAGTATTTTGTGACAAGTTAAAAAAAAAAGTCTCCAAAACATGCATGCAAAAATCTAACCTACATAAAAAAAAAAAAAAAAAAAAAAAAAAAAATGCAAGTTCTATATGTATCTGAACTGAAGGATGAACACATTAAAATATAGAGCAGTTTAATTCATAAGTAACAATAACTGAAATGAACTTGGTCAGTCCCTTTAAACTTGGACAAACTAGACAAAATTTCACACACACACAGAGATGGTAATATGGTAACAATAATAATAATAAAGGATTGTCTGCTTCATACTGTTTTTTTTTTTTTCTCCCTTATCTGTTCTCATATTCTCCTTCAGCTTATCACCATCACCTTAGCTCTGTGTCTAACAGCTCAGCAAGCTATATTCAGATCATTTATCCTAAAAACACTAATAGAAATTGTACAAATGATCAATAAAACATAGGTGAAATTAAGAGAATATGTTTGTACTAAGTAAATTGATGGTTTGAACGATTGACATTATCAATAAGTATCACAACTACATTCAGACAAATAAAATCATATATAAAACAAATTTACAAGTATAATTAAGGTACTTATATGATGATGATGAATACTCAACATAAACTAATATGATTTGGCTAATAAAATACTAAGGTTATTGTCTTAAACATGACATGAAAATAAAATAAAGAAAAAGTTAACAAAATTAATAAAGAAAGAAGCCTCTGTGGAAAATAAGAGTAAGGTAAATAAGATGTACAATAAATGCATGCACACACATACATACATATGAATCCATATCCAAATACAGACATGAACATTCATGCACTACACACACACACACACACACACACACAGGAGACAGGTCAGTATGAGCCCTGCTCAAACACTATAATATACAACTAGGTAAATACAAGGAAACTAGGTAAATACACACACACACACACACACACACACACACGCCGTCGCTGAGAGAGGACGGCTCGTCTCCGGCTGCGGACGGGAAGAAGTGAAAATACCTATGGTGTTACAGGGCCTGGGTACCTCTGAGTTAGTGTCCTGTTGATGTCCTACTTGCATAGTGAGAGGAGAGTGTGGGCGGTGATTGTTTTGGCCGTAATCAGCTGACGATAACAAACTACTCCTAGGCAACCCAAGGATTTTGAAGGTTTTGTAACTACTCCAAGAGGACTGGAGAAATTAGATATGGATGCAAGAATCCAGGCACTGGAAAGTAAGTTCCTAAACATTTTGTCAATAGAAGAAAAACTGGATAGAGTTATAGCCAAGAATGATTCGTTCAAAAAAGAGATCTATTTGTTAACGATAGCGAATAAAGAGCTATTGAAGGAAAAAGTAGAGATGGAGAAGGAAAACCAACAACTAAGGAAACAATGTGAAGAGATGAAGGCTAAATTCCTAGAAATGGAGATGAAAATATCCGAAGGGGACTTGAGGAAGGAGGAATGCCTTAATCTAATTGATGCCAGGATGAAAGAAGTGAACCATGAACATCAGGAGGTACAAAGGTCCTTTAGGAGATAGTGAAAAAGCAGGAAGAGGAAAATAAAGTGATTATGCAGAGTGAAATGGTAAAGGCACTAAAGGAAAATGAGTATGTGGTGAGAGATATTGCTGAAAAGAAAAATGTGTGATCATAACAGGATTGAGGAGGAAACTAACAGGAACTGGCAGGATAGGAGGAATAAGGAAAATAACAGGAATAAGTCTTTACTGAATAAGATCTCTGTGGAGGAAGAGGACCTATATGCTGAGTTAGAAGAAAGTGTGAGATTGGGAGCTTTTGAGGAAGGCAAGAATAGACCATTAAAATTGAAATTAAAGTCTCAGGTGGCAGCAGAGGCCTTGTTGAGGAGGGCTTGGAAACTTAAGGACTCTGAGGAAACCAAAACAATTTACATAAGAAGAAATGTCACAGGATGAGCAAATGAAAATGAAAGAGCTTGTAACTGAAGTGAAAGAGAGGAATAACGAAAGAACAGAGGAGAAAAAGACCAAGTTTTTTTGGAGGATGAGGAATGGGAGGCTAAAGAAGTGGTGGATAAAACAGACGGAATAGACATTACATGGAAGAAAGAGACTAGGAATGGAATACAAGTGACTTACATGAATATAGATGGATTTCTGTCTAAGAGGCTAGAATGTATGGATTACCTAAGAAATAATGAACCGGACATAATGTGTGTAGTGGAAACAAAGCTAAGGCCCGAAATAAAGCTAGACTGGTTTGTTGTAAAACACTACAAAGTATGGAGAAATGATAGAAAAATAAAGGAGGTGGTGGTATAATGGTTCTTACTAAGGAAGATCTGATAGTGAAGGAGGTGAACTATAGTAAGAGAAATGAGGAAGTGATAAGTATGCTTATAACAGATGGCAAGAGGGACATTAATATTATAACAGTATACATACCACCCAGAACCAGTGCTTGGGAATATGAACAGTACCAAATGGTGATGAGAAATACTCTAGACAGAATGAAGCAAGAACTCATCAGAAAGGATAGAGTGATGATAGTCGGAGACTTTAATTGGAAAGAAATAGTGTGGGAAGACTACGAAGTGGTGAACAGTGGTGAGTGGGCAGAGGAATTGTTAAAGGTAGCAACAAATAACTTGATAACACAGTGGGTGAGATCACCAACAAGGTGCAGGGGACAAGATGTTGCAGCAAGGTTGGATTTGGTATTTACCAGGGGCATCTCTCTAAAAGAGGAAATTGAACATAAATGTCCCTTTGGGAGAAGCGATCATGATGTCCTAAGCTTTGAGCTGGATACAGAATTAAGCACGAATAAGATTGTGGAACACAGGGAGGAAAAATTAAATTATATTAGGGGAAATTATAACTATATAAGGGAGTTCTTTAATGAAATTGACTGGTCCGTGGTATACCAGGAAAGGGATAAGTAATTAAAATATGATAAATTTATGGATTTGTATAACTGCTGTGAAAAAGTTTGTGCCATATTACAGAAAGAGGACTTTAAATAATAAACAGTGGTTTAATAGAAATTGTGAAGAAGCAAAAAAGAACAAAGAAAAGGCTTGGAAGAAACTTAAGAAAAACAGTGATGTATTATCAAGAGAAGTTTACAAAACAGCAAGGAATAGATATGTTAAAGTAAGGAAAACAGCACAGAAGGAATATGAACAGAGGGTGGTGGAAAACTGTGATAGTGACCCAAAATGTTTTACAAATTCATAAATGGAAAACTAAATATAAGGGAGGCAATAGAAAAGGTAAAAATGGGAAGAAGTATATGAGGATGCTGGAGATATAGCTGAAATTTTGAACGACAACTTTTGCAAAGTGTTTACAAAGGAGGAGCATTTTATGGGAGGAAGGCCTACGGAAATAAAGCAAATGCAGGACATCATGGTTACTAAGGAAGATGTAAGGAAAATTATAAGCAATCTGGATATTAATAAATCAATGGGGCCTGATGGCATATCTGGGAGGTTGCTAAATGAATGTAAGGATCAATTGTTGAACCCCGTATTTGATATTGTGGAAACCTCCATACGAACAGGATTAGTCCCGAAAGAGTGGAAAAGAGCTGACATTGTGCCTATATATAAGAATGGTAGTAGAATGGAACCGCTAAATTATAGACCAGTATCGTTGACTAGTATATTGTGCAAGGTATGTGAAGAAGTAATTAAAGCTAAGTGGAGTGAGTATCTAGAAAGTGAAAACATTCTGAGTGAAAGACAGTTTGGTTTCAGAAAAGGAAGATCGTGTATCCAATTTATTATGTTTTTATTCAAGAGTGACTGACATACTACAACATAGAGAGGGATGGGTGGATGCTATCTACCTGGACTTGAGAAAGGCCTTTGATAAAGTACCACACAATAGACTGATGTGGAAACTAAAGAAGATTGGAGGAGTAAATGATAAACTAGCAAAATGGATGGAAAATTACTTAATGGGAAGAGAAATGAGAACAGTGGTGAGAGGAAGGAAGTCCGAGTGGAAGAAGGTAACCAGTGGAGTTCCACAAGGGTCAGTGCTGGGTCCCATCATGTTTTTGATTTATGTTAATGATATGCCAGTAGGAATTGACAGTTACATGAACATGTTTGCGGACGATACTAAAATTATGAGGAGAGTAAAGAATGTGGAAGATTGTAACAAGTTACAGGAAGATCTTGATAAAATATATGAGTGGAGTAAGGAGTGGCAGATGGAATTTAATATAGACAAGACCCATGTTATGAAAATGGGAAGAAGTAGATACAGACCAAACTGGGATTACAGGCTGGGTGATGAGAAAATTAAAGAGACCAATGAGGAGAAAGACTTAGGAGTAACCATGCAAAACACCTTGTCACCGGAGAAACACATTAACAAGATTTTTGGAAAACATATAACATGCTTCAAAATATTGGCCTTGCATTCCACTACCTAGATGAAGGAATGATGAAGAAGATATTATGTACCTTAATAAGACCCCAGTTAGAATATGCAGCTTGTGTCTGGTCACTGCATATGAAGAAAAATGTGAAGAAGGTAGAAAGGGTACAGAGGCTGGCAACAAGGATGGTACCAGGACTCAGGGAGTTAGACTATGAGGAAAGACTGAGGAAGCTGGGGCTGACCACATTAGAAGAGAGTAGAACAAGAGGAGACATGATAACTATGTATAAATTGGTGAACAAGATTGACATACTGGACAGAAAGTTGATAAAGGTGACCACAAGTAATCATCTCCGAGGACATGGAAAAAAGCTAATAAAAGACATCTGTCTAAATGACGTGAGAAAATACACATTGTAGCACTGATAAGTGGAATAAACTGAGCAGTGATGTCGTTGACGCGGTGTGTGTCAATCAGATGAAAGAGAGATATGACAGGAATGGACAAGGAGACAGGACACAGAGAGCTTAGCTCGGGCCCTGTAATACACAAATAGGTAAATACACACACACAGACGACGGCGCGGGAAACAAACAAGGGCCAGCCATAAACAGCTGCCAACACATCCCACCACACACACAAAGCTACCAGGCCTGGCCGCCAGTGCACACCACCACACACCCACACGCTCCCAGGAAGAATGAAATGAAATGGATAGACCTGTAAGAAATAAGTTACCAAATTCAAAATATGCCGATGAGGCCCAGGGAGCAAAACCAAGTGGCCATACAAAACATGAGTCCATCTTCAACAGGAGCAACAATGCAAGGAAGATTGGTTATGCTAGAGAAGAAATTTGAGGAGTTGGTGAAGGAATTAAAAGTTCAGAGGAGTGAGGAGGAGCAGGATAGAGAATTCCGCAAGGCTTTGAAGGAAAGAGTTAAGAGACTGGAGGAAAATTAAAAACGATTGGTGGATGAGAATGCACACTTGAGAGTGGAGGTTGAAAAATACAAGAGACGGTTGGAGGAGAAAATGGAGAAAGTTGTAAAGGAGAAAGATGACTTTAAGGAAATGATCAGTGAGCAAAGTGAAAGGTTTGAAAAGGAGTGGGAAATGAAGAAAACACAATGGACTGAGTCGAGGGAAGCTGAGATGGTTAGTTTACAAGAAATAATTAAAGATCAGTTGAATGAAGACAAAAAAGAAAGGTCTAAGGAACTGGTTAATGTTATGAAGAATAAGGAAACATTGATAAGAGAAATAACAGAAAAGAAGAGAGTGTGTTAATATTTGGGATGAAAGAACAAAATATAACATATAAGCCTAAGAGAATTAAAGAACAATTAAAAAACGGTAAGAGATCTGTTCAAAAATCTAAATGATGACGAATAAAAAGACCTACAAGAAGAAGTGGAAGAGATCCATAGACTGGGTCCGTATAAGGAGGGAGTAAGGAGACCGATTAAAGTAGTACTGGTCACAACAATCTGCGGAGGACATTTTATATAGAACATCAAAATTAAGAGAGGTAGAAGGTTGTAAAGAGGTGTACGTAAGGAAAAATAGAAATGAGGAAGAGAGGAGACGATATAAGGAATTGTTGGAAGAGGCGAGAAGGAAAAATGATGTGCGGTCTGAAGAGGAAAAGGAAAAGTTTTTTTTGGAGAGTTATAGGAGAGAGAGTCAGAAAATGGTATGTGGAAAAAAGGAATGCGGAGGAACCCCTAGAGGGAGCAGTAGATGGACCGTAATATATACTAATATAGATGGGATACTGTCAAGTAGATTGGAATTGCAAGACTATATGATGGTGGAGAAGCCTGATATAGTGTGTTTGACTGAGACAAAATTACATGAAAAAACAAAGGTAAATTTGGATAATAAATATAATATATGGAGAAAGGATAGAGAGGGTAAACGTGGAGGAGGAGTTATGATTATGACGAAGAAGGAGATAAATGTGGATAAGATTTGGTATGGGAAGAACAACACAGAATTGATAAGCATAAGGTTAAAAAGTGATGGAAAAGAATTAATAATCATGGTGACCTATGTACCTCCTAAAACAAATTCTTGGACATTAAGGGAATACGACAATATGATCAAAGATACTTTACAGAGTTTGGAAAGTGTATTAACTAAAAAAAGAAAGGTGATACTAGTAGGGGATTTTAATTGTAGAGAAGTGGATTGGGAAAATCTAGTAAGTGGTGTTGGAGAGGAAGCATGGGGAGAGAGATTCCTTAATCTAATGATGGAAAATATGATGGAACAGAGGGTGAAAGAAAATACTAGATATAGAGGAGATGATGAACCGGCTAGACTGGATTTGGTGTTAACAAGAGAAGTGTACCTATGTGGAGATATACAATATAAATGTCCATTGGGGAAGAGTAAGAGTGATCATGTGGTTATGGAAATGCAGATGGTAATAACACAACGAAGGAGAGATGAGACATACAGGAGTGGTAGATTGAATTATAGAAAGATGGACACAGAAAATTTGAAAAACTATTTCAGAACATTAGATTGGGAGATGTTACAAAGCAGAGAAGTGCAAAAAAATATGAGATTTTTATGAAATATTATAAAGAAGGAGTTATGAAATTTGTACCAAAGTATAAACCGAGAGAGGAAGGAAGAAAGGATTGGTTTAATGCAACTTGTGCTAAGGCTAAAGAAAAGAGAGATGTGGCTTGGAAAAGATGGAAAAAGAGCAGGAATATACTAAATAAGGAGAATTATAGAGTGGCAAGAAATGAGTATGTGAGGGTAAGGAGGGAGGAAGAAAGAAAATTTGAAAAAGATATTGTAGACAAGAGTAAGGAACATCCAAAATTGTTTTACAGGTTCATAAATGGTAAACTTAAAAAGAGAGAGTCCATTGAAAGATTAAAAGGAGAGCAAGGGATAGTAGATGACCCTAAGAATATAGCGGAATTGCTAAATAATAGGTTTCAACAAGTATTTACTGAAGAAACAATGTTTGTAAAGCCTCAGAATGTACAAGGAAATGTGCACATGGATGACATTAAGATACCTAAAAGGAGTTATATAAAATGTTGGAGGAACTTAAAGATGATAAAGCGATGGGACCAGATGAAGTTTCAGGAAAATTATTGAAGGAGTGTAGAGAAGAATTGATTGATCCATTATATGATATTATAAGGTGTTCATTAGAAACAGGGAAGTACCAGTAGAGTGGAAAAGAGCTGAAGTGGTGCCCATTTATAAGGGAGGCAGTAAGGAAGAGCCTCTTAACTATAGACCTGT
>NC_059269.1:3536128-3561128 GCF_017591435.1 Portunus trituberculatus | reverse complement strand
TAGTAGTGGTGAAAATAAGGAATCTAGTGATAGTGTAAGTGTTAGTGAGCCACAGTCCTCCACTAGTGGGTTCACAGGAATCACACCATGAGAAAAGTTACCATATATTTTCATGGAGAGTGACTTGTCCTCCAATGACCTCAATCCCTCCTTCCCACCCTTCCACATTATTCATCACCAGCCTTCACTTACAGTATGTACAAATCAAAATTATAACAAAATTTTCATAAACTAAAGGTTACCTGATTGAAATCAACAGTTTTTGATGTATATATATATATATATATATATATATATATATATATATATATATATATATATATATATATATATATATATATATATATATATATATATATGGTATATGGAAAGAAACTAGTAGGTTTTGCTAAGATCAGAACTAATTACCTGATTGATAGGTATCAACAGTCAAACTTTTGAGTATATATATATATATATATATATATATATATATATATATATATATATATATATATATATATATATATATATATATATATATATATATATATATATATATATATATATATATATATATATATATATATATATATATACTTTATGTGATTTTTACATTACATAATCTCTTCGGGAATGTATCCTTAGCATAAATCAAGAAATACCTGTATTGTATAAAAGTGAATCATAGTGGGGAGTATAATGTGTATTATATAATGCAAAGCTCAACTAATGAGTCCCAGTTGTGTCATTTACCTGGTCTACCTTACTTAGTCTCTTTGGATTTGAATAGATCAGATTTTCTAAAAAATCATTTAGGCACAATATTGGACAGACTGGAGATATCAATGAGCAAAGTCAGACAAAGCTGAATCATTGGCCCCTAATGTTATTGAGGGTAGAGAAAGGGCTATATTTTTGCCTTCTAGTTACTTGACAGCATTACCTTGAGTACTGAACAGGTGTATCCTTGCTTATCTCGATGAACTTCAATGTGTTTGGCCAAAGGGTGGACTGTCTTGGGTCTGTTGCCGAGTTCATCAATGGAACATTGGATCTTATAACGAGCAGCCTCCAGGTAGGCAAGCATGGCCTTCATCTGTGGTGAAAACATTTTGCTGTTTATCATGTTATAGCTTCTAAATAGTATACTGTATATCAAATGTTCTTGTTCTACAAATGTATTGATAAAGCACAATTACAGAACTTTTGTTTTTAGTATTCAAACACAATAAAAAATAAAACACACAAAATAAAAATAATAACATGTACACACTAAACAAAACTACTGACCTAAGATTTGAGATATTACAGTAAACCTCCAATACATACATGAAGTTAACAATAAAATGTATGATGAATTGATCCTAGTAATCAAGGGGAAATTTAATGCATTCTTAAATTGTTTCCAAGACCATGAAAAAATGCTTACAACCCAACACTAAAAAGAAAAAGGAATGATGAGTAACACAAAAGAATAACAATGGTGTGTGCATATAGTGTAAGTACAAGTACTATGTAGTATATCTATCATCTATTGTAGATAATATATACTCCAGCATCACTGCTCATATTCTAACTAATGTTATTTGTAAAGTTTTTTAAAACTTTGAAGGATATCTCTAAGTATATCTTTAAAAGGTTAAAAGAAACTTAGTAACAGTATTACAATTACATATTAAAAGATCTGCATGTCCCTTACCCAAAAAATCATTAAAACATCACTAATTATAATACAAATCATTGCATACAACTGACATTTACTTTATATAAACTGTTCATTACTATATTGGGGATTTACTGTACCATGCGCACCTGTCAGAAACCTGCAAAAAAATGCAACAAAAACTTGGAAATACATATGAATAAAATGCATTCTTGTTATGCAGCATTTCTATCTACTACTATATTAGTCCTAAGCATTTCCTGCATGGAACTTACATGTTGTAGTCTGTTGTAGGCATCCTGTCAAAATTGGGAAAAGTTTAGGAAATGTATTTATAGAATGGTGATCCATGAACTGTAAAGATGTGATTCAAACTGTGATCAGCAACATAAGAAGCATTCCTCAGCTCATTTACTCCTTAAACGGTAAAACCACTAGTCAGCAGATGAATATGGAGTGACAAATGAATGTTTGAAATAAGATAATAATATAAACCCAATATATTTGTACAGTTAAGAGTATCAATTATATATGTATGTACATATATTTACAGTTACAGATTTTGCTGAGTGCAGATGACAAAAATAGTGTGATACAGAGATTTAGCATACAAAGTAATTGGGAAAAGGATATATAAGATGAAGATGATAAACCAAAATTTAAAGAGTTGTATTTAAGATAATAAAATAATAGCACTGCATTTCTTACAAAGTGATTCACAGTTTATGTAGTTTTGTGGCTTGAGAACTGGCAGTGTGATGTCAAAAAGGAATCTAGACCAACAGCTTGAATTTTTGTACTGTCACGAGCCTAATTATATTCATTACGATAACAAACAAATTAACGATCACAAGTTCCTGTCATCTTGTTTCTTACCATGCTCTCCATGAAATAAAGTCACCTGTAAGTGCTATGTATGATCATCACTCTTACTTACACATGTTCACCTTCCATATGCAACATCATAACATTAATGATCTCCATTAAAAAATTAGACCTCTGTTCATGTTACATTTTTTCTTAACAAATATGTCGCTGTTTAGTAATACCAGAGGTTCCTATGTATAACTATTACAAAGATCAAGCCTTACATGTTGTAGTTTGTCATTCACATCTTGCTGTGATTCTTCCCCACCAAATGTTGGAGTCTCTTGGAGTGCCTTGGCCAGGTTCTCCACACCTTGCTTCCCTCGCCTCTCCCGTTCTAGGTCTGTTCTTACCATTTTGATGAATTTCTCCAATGCCTGAAGAACAAATTAATTCTATTCTTAGCAAAATTTCAGAGTGAAACACTTGACCAAAAAGGTGAAAGGTTGATCAAAAGGATATTTAATTCTCACCTTCAACTGTCTTATGCAAATGCTGTGCACATAAATCTAATGCATAATAGTGAAGGAGTAAAGTGATGAGAATGTATGCTTAGAGAACATGAATAAATGTCATATGATACACCTTTTAATTATGTAAGAGGGGAAAACTAGCCATGGGCAACATAAAAAGTGAAATAAGAGAAAGGCCCACTTAATTGCCAGCTCCCTTACAATTCCAAAAGAGTTAGCCAAAAGAAAAGAATGAATGTCTTGAAACCTTCCTCTTTAATGATGTCAAATCATAGGAAGTTGAAAATACAGAAGCAAGTAGGGAGTTCCAGAGTTTACCAGAGAAAGGTATGAATGATTGACAGTACTAGTTAACTTTTGCATTAAAGCTGGACAAAATAGGGTGAGAAGAAAGCCTTGTTGTGCAACAAGACGACGAGTAGAGAGGCATGCAGTTAGAAGGATCAGAAGAGCAGTTGGCTTGAAAATAGCGACAGAAGATATCAAGAAATGCAACATTCCAGCAGTGATTGAGAAAGAGACTGATGACAGCACAGATAAATTTAGTTAGAGAGTGACTCTTGAGTCAAAGCCAAATGGTGGAAAATTCAAAGATTTAAGAACGTGGGCATGAGAGCAAGGCAAGTCATTGTGAAGACAGATGCAACATCCAGCTTTGGAACAAAAATGAGAATAGAGAAAATAGACACCTAGACACCTGTGTTTCAGTGAGGAAAAGAAGATGAGGTTTTGTAGAGGAAAGGTGGTGTTCTGCAGATTGCAAATTATATCCAAGACTGTGAATGTTGCAGAAGTTAATGAAGAAAAAGTTCAGGTGGGTGTCAAGACATTTAGGGCCGATACCAGAAGAGCAATTTGACCTGGGGACATGAGGCTGATTTTTGGAGTGACACTGAACCTTGCAATGATTAATTTATCAAACTATTCTACTAATAATTCACAAAATTATCTATAGGAAAAGCTAAGATTGCAGAATGTTATTAACCTTACTCATTACAGTATCAAGTAATGAGAAAGTTAAATATACAATCTCTATCACATACCTCTCTTCTCCTCTCTCTGTTCATTATGTTATTCATGTCTTCACCATAAAAATCTGGAAGCATCTGCTCTGGTATGTTTTCTCCAGTTCCCTTTGCTGCAATTACTGCCTGGATATCTTTCTCTACATCACATGCTTTTACAGGTTCCTCAAGTCGATCTGCAGTCTGCAAAATCAAATTCAAGTTAATTCATCAAGAAAATGCTGTTCTCTTATGTTTTGATTTGATGTCTAAATCAATCAATGTTGTCACAAAAGATTCTTAAGAAAAAATAACAAGATTTCATATGAATCACACAAATTTCCTATCAAAAACAAATGCAAACTATTTAAATTATATTTTAGATAAATTATGTAGAATGTTACTGGTTTAACATAAGTTGCACCTATATAGCTTTGGTGAAAGCAAGCATCATTTTAGTCATGGGCACGGACTGGTGTGTCAGGTGCAGGAAAGCGACATTATGGAAAGGCAAGAAGCTTGTTACATTACTCACTGCAACAACCTTTGGTGAAGATTCTAAAGCATTTTTGTGGTACTTGACTACCAGATCCCTGAGTGCCTGCAAACGCTCCTCTTCCAGTGTCTGGAAACAGCTGCTTCCTTTGTATACTGCAGATTCCCATTCCAACCTGCATTAGATTAAAAAGGCTTAGTCTTGAGAACAAGATCTCCAAGTGGAAGAGAACAGATTAATGCTGGTAATGAAGTCCAAATCACTATGGTCATTTCATTCTCGGAAGAAAGTTTAGGCATTGGCTGAATATGGTTGTTACCCTCCCACATCATACAGTTTCTCTCTATATGTCTGTTTTTTTCACTTTTGTTAATTGAAATTCAAGTACAGGCAACCCCCGCTTAACGAAGGTTTACACAACAAAATTTTGCTACAAAGAAGGTTTCATTTTACCACCATCTGCTCGTTTAACGAACACCAAACTCACTTTAACAAAGTTTTATCCAGGTAATTTTTTCCAAGTTTGAAAGCACCGCTGTATTACGCAAGCCGACAGGCTTTTGAATACACCAGCACCTCTTGTGGACAACACGCGTACCACTCACTCCCCCTGTTCAAAACAATAACAGCGTCAGTAGCAGCTCGTCTTCCCTTGCTCAATTTACCACCAAAACGCCCTGCAATGTCGCCTAGCGTTGCTAAGAAGACCAGGAAGTCTCTTACTCTCGAAGTGAAGCTGAATATTATTCACAGACATAAGAGAGGCGAGAAACTACTAGCATTGCTCGCCACCATCTTGGCTCCATCTACTGTCTCACTATTTTCAAGTCAGCGGACTCTATTAAGAAGGCTGGTAAGACCGTATCTTTCTTGCAAGCTAAAAGAACCACCTGAACTCGTGACTCTACAATGGATAAGATGGAAAGCCTTGTGGAAATGTGGTACATAAGTTTTGTATGCAGTACAATGATGTGCCCTTTGTTTACATTTCACAGGTTGCCGGTTAGTGTCTTTCCCGTTTCACTCTCCCTCCCTTCATAAATTTAAGATCATCAACATTATAAAGTTACGTACATACATACATTAGTGTACATTATAATAACTTAAATTAAACTGCCTAAATGTTTAACTTCATAATTTTTACTTTCATTAAACCTTTCACTGTAATATGATGCACTCTCGCTTTGTTTACTCTCAGTGGAAGTTCAAGTCAGGGGTTAAACTTGTTATAATCGGTTTGCTTAACGAAGTTTCGCTTAATGAAGATTTTTTAGGAATGTAATCCCTTTGTTAAGCGGGGATTGCCTGTATTAGGTATGGAAGATTTAGCCTACCAAACCATGGAGTGCTACAAATGGCTCGAACTTTAATATAATAGTCTGTCTTTACCACCGAGGTGTTAAGATGATAGTTGGTTCTGTTGAAATATGTGTATGTAATGCAGCTCGTGGGAGATTCCCATACTCAGCCAATGCCTAAACATTATTCTGAAAATGAAAAAATGTTCTAATGCAATCTTATATTTTCCATTAATTTATCAAAGGAAAAAACTTATTTCCTGAACTTCCATTTTACTTCCAATCCTTATTTTAAATCTGCCCTGTATTTCACTCAAATGCAACATGTCTGTTCTCACTGAAGAAAAAAAATGCATTTCCAGATCAAGTTTTGATTCAGCACACACAATCAAATTTCCCTCCTTGAATGAAAATAATAAAAAAAAAATAATAATAATAATAATAAATAAAAAAATGAATAAATAGAATAAAAAAATAAAAAACAATATTAATGTACAAAAGTTACAATTAACACATAACAATTTAACTGAGAACTAAGATGTGTTTGTTATGCTAAATAATCACTCCTTTTCTACATCTGTAACCATCAGTTCTACTACAGCATCTCACCTGGCTCTCTCTGCACGGATGCAACAAGTGTAGTATTCTAGATCACTCTTTTGTACAGCCTCCTCAGCCTTACGTCGCTGCTTCTCCATCTGTTAAATACTGTGACTTAAATACATTTTTCTTAACACTCATTTCCCCCAAATATTCTTTATTTTTCATTTCTACATCTATATTTTCACATTCAGAACTTTCAAGACATTTCTTCCTTAAGAGATTTTTAAGCTTTATTTTTGGGACTATTCTATTCAGAGACTGGCACTTTCAGTGGGTCTTTTTTTTTACGTTTTTGTTGGTGTTGGCCACAGAACTTCTTAAATAAAAAAAATCTGGTGACCATAAGCTGATTCAAATTTGTGTTGTTTCATTTAAGAATATTCCACCAAAGATGACAGCAATGGGTCAGAATCCCTACCTTGATCGTTTCTTTGTCAGTAAGAGTCTTTCCCCGTCCAAGGCGAGCTTCCAGCATCATGTCCTGGATCTTTTCATTTTCACGGCAGTTGTTGTAACTCTGCTTCTTGGACTTACTCTCTGCTGCTCGCCATTCATGCAGGTTTTTAGTGGTCTTATCTACCATACTTTCCACTCCTTTGCGGATTTTGTGTTGTGTCTCTATCAATTGACGCAGAGGGCGCACCACGTCATCTCCAATTGCTGATGCAATTGATCTGCAGATCAAAACAATATAATGAAAATAAGAAAATGCAACACTTTTTGCAACAACAGCAACAGCTCAGTATATGTGCATATATTGAGCTGAAGACAGAATATATATATATATATATATATATATATATATATATATATATATATATATATATATATATATATATACATTATTTTCTTTTTTTTTTCCCATGTGCATAACAGTACTTCATTATGCAAACATACAGTCCTTAAAACAACTTTTCTTCTTGCATGATCATCTTGCTTTACAGATTAGTTATATAACTTCTTAACTACGACTTTTATTTATGACTAACTAATGATGTGTCTATCTTTTTAGTGATTCACTTCATGCTAAGATCATATATAAAACATTGCAGGGCATACAGAGTTATGTATCTATGGGTAAAATGACAATTTTCATCACACAAAGTATTGCATTCCTTTATGTACAAGTTCACACTCAATTTTACTTTATGGTCACATCTAAACTGGATCATTGCATACATAATTACAAAGATGTCATGCACTTCACTACCATCAGCAGACATGTCCACCACACTCATTTACATTTAGAATGACAACCTCCCAGCTCCATCAACAATGGTGTTAATTAAATGAAGTCCAAGTCAGGAGATTACCATTTGCTTCACTTAGGCTGAGCATTACAGCCTTACTTTGACTCACATCATACTTCACTAATGGTCTGGAATAACAGTCCACCTCATTAAGGGTTACATGGCTATAGTAAGTGCCTTACCGGTGCACATCCCCTTGCTGCTCCATCTCCACACCCACCATCTGCCAGGCTTGTGTAATGGTGCCAGACGTCTCCTTAGATGCCTTCATCAGCTTACTGGACAGCTTATATAGGCCCTTGGCATATGATGCCTCCAGCTCTGCCCTGAAACAAACATGAAATTGTTACACATATCCCTGTAACACACACACACACACACACACACACACGTGTAATGTAGTGGTTAGCACGCTCGACTCACAATCGAGAGGGCCGGGTTCGAGTCCCTGCGCGGCGAGGCAAATGGGCAAGCCTCTTAATGTGTAGCCCCTGTTCATCTAGCAGTAAATAGGTACAGGATGTAACTCGAGGGGTTATGGCCTCGTTTTCCCGGTGTGTGGAGTGTGTTGTGGTCTCAGTCCTACCCGAAGATCCGTCTATGAGCTCTGAGCTTGCTCCATAATGGGGAAGACTGGCTGAATGACCAGCAGGCCACCGTGGTGAATTACACACACACACACACACACACACACACACACACACACACACAGGGCCATTAGATAGTTTCCTGACATAAAAAGACATCTTCTATCTTTAAAATATTGATACAAATAAAATAAATACTAATCAAAGAAAGAGAGAAATAGACAAGTCATTCAGTATATCAATACATAATACATCACCCGAAGAACGTCATCTCTAACTCAATATGTTAAAAGATAGCTGCATACGTAATGACTTCATCCTTATGCTTGCACCAATCATCCCCCATCACACCACCCCACTGAGGAAGTGACAACACCTGAATCAGAGCAAACCATACACCTTAAATTCAGAGTGAAATCTGAAAATTACTATTTCAAGTTTCTGAAGATCTAAATGAGAATCAACGTTCATCGAACAGACGTACTCACAATGCACGGCAGAACTATTCTCTCGCTCAAATGCACTTGGTAGCTACAAAAACTTCGCCAACTTTCCCTGAAAACAGAGTGAGAGAACTCTTTATACCTGTGTGATTTCCTGTGGGCCAAAAGGGCACAACCCAGACCTTTGTGTCGCATGTAACAGCACGAGTTCGTGGCTCACTACTGTCACTTTACTATTCAATTGCAGGTCACTGATTACTAGTTCGACTGCTTCGTCTGAACTACGCAATATGGAGCGCACTAACTTCCTTGTTCCAAACTTACAAACACTGGTTGTTAGTCATGTTCCTGGTCTCGTGAACAATCAAAATATCTCTTATTTCCTTAATTCCAACTAACCCAACTTAAAGCTTCCTTTATCGCATTTTCTTGGTTATGTACGTAGAAAGGACACAGAAAGCTACAATATGCATGATTAACATCCACTATATAACAATAATTCATCAGCGGTACAAGACAGAGATTTAATGCGGCTCCTTATGTCATGACGTCACCATCCATTTTTTCCTCACTGTATACCTGACTTTAAAATACAAGATAATTCCGTTAAATGTTTTGAAGCACTGGTTTGTACTACTTAACTTGTTCTCGTCATCTCTTTCGGCAGTGCTTGTGCGTCATGTCACCAAATACGAAACTACACTCGGATGATTTAAATCAATCCTATTTAACTGATGTCATGGTCAGCTGTTATAAGCCGACCTTACCTTGGTGCCGTCTGCATATTTCCTGATGTCACGCTTCATCTCCAGACACACTGCGCTTATTCTTTTTATGCAGTGCTTATCTACAGAGAACACACGAGAGAGAGAGAGAGAGAGAGAGAGAGAGAGAGAGAGAGAGAGAGAGAGAGAGAGAGAGAGAGAGAGAGAGAGAGAGTGTGTATTCACTGTTTGATCTGCAGCAGTCTCTGACGAGACAGCCAGACGTTACCCTACGGAGCGAGCTCAGAGCTCGTTATTTCCGATCTTGGGATAGGTCTGAGACCAGGCACACACCACACACCAGGACAACAAGGTCACAACTCCTCGATTTACATCCCGTACCTACTCACTGCTAGGTGAACAGGGGCTACACGTGAAAGGAGACACACCCAAATATCTCCACCCGGCCGGGGAATCGAACCCCGGTTATCTGGCTTGTGAAGCCAGCGCTCTAACCACTGAGCTACCGGGCCGTGTGTGTGTGTGTGTGTGTGTGTGTGTGTGTGTGTGTGTGTGTGTGTGTGTACGGACTTTAAATTTCTTGATAAGTATCTTTACATATCCAGTATGAGACGTCTTGTATGTTACACAAACTTGAATCTCAAACAACACCGTAAGTTTGTCACAATACAATGACGCTTATCATCCACGTAACATCCAATCAGTCTATTTTACGGTCTATTGAAGCTCTCTTTCGTATTAGCCGTTATTACAATCCTGATAACGGAAAGTCATTTTACTCGTGGGGATTCACAAAGAAAACTTTCATATCCTCAGTGCAGATGACGCTCTCCCCTCCCCTTCCCTGGCATCCCTGGAGATGAGTGGAGGGAGACACAGCCTTTCACCTCCCCTCACATCATCCTTACAGACCACGGAATCTCCACAAGTAGACCCAGTCCTCTCACTCCCCAGTCCCCAAGCCAGGGCCAAACCTTCACGGGCTGCGGCTTATAGAGTCACTTCTGTCATAACACGATAAAATGTGTAAAATTTACCACTGTTCTTGTCTATCGATAAAAAAAAAAGAGGTGTCTAAATAAAAAGAAAAAAACTGTGGGAGTCAGAACTAAAATAAATAAATAAATAAACAAATAAATAGCAGCAAAAATCAGCAATCTACTACCATGTTTAAGAATCACTGTATTCCTGCCATCTCTTCAAATCCAAATTTTCTTGTAATATGTGTAAAATACTGTATGCATGTCTATTGATCTACTCATTTCCCTCAAGACTAAAGAAACATCAGGCTTCAGCACGTCTGTATGATGACCTGACTGCCGCACCTTGCCCCCTGCCCCTCATCAATTAAGCAGCCCTGCCCTAGTAATCCAGAGTCCCACCTCCACTTGAAAACTAGGACGGTCAGCCGACTGACCTGACGTGTCTACTCCTGTCTTCCAGCCACGGCCCAGCTGGTGCACACACACACACACACACACACACACACACACACACACACACACACACACACACACACACACACACACACACACACACACACACACACACACACACACACACACACAGAGAGAGAGAGAGAGAGAGAGAGAGAGAGAGAGAGAGAGAGAGAGAGAGAGAGAGAGAGAGAGAGAGAGAGAGAGAGAGAGAGAGAGAGAGAGAGAGAAATCAACAAAGAAGCTAGTTAGGTAACACAAATATCCTGATTAACTAAAGGAATCTGTCATCCTCATCCACAAATCTATCTAAATTAAACTTGCTAAGCTTTCTAACGTGCTCACGCTAGATTGCCAAACCTGTTACGTTCATTCAAGTAAGTTATTTCTTCATAAGTATCACATCACACATAAATAAATTAAGTATTTTCTCCTGAATCGTCTACAAGATTATTTATTTATTATTAATTTATTTATAGGGAGGTCCGGGGCTAATGTGGGAGATTCATGATCATAGCACAGTATAGTTTGTTTTTGTAACCGAGAAGGGAGTAGGGAGTAGGGAGTAAGGAAAAGACAATTAAGAGGTAACTTTCCTTTTTTTTCTCATTTTTTTTATTTATCTACTTATTTCTTGCAGCTCTTTCAATATACACAAAAAATGGAACTTTCTTTACATTTCATTTGAACATTATTAGGAGCCCTGGACATCACACATACTTACTCTACGAACCACATTTTACCTGTATGTCTCTCATCAAATAATGTGTCACAAGTTAATCTCAAGTCGCTTCACTTCACTCTTCGTCTTTTCAAGAATGTAGAAAATTGTTTTGACCTTTGTTGTCTTCATCCTTGAACAGTTTTTACGTGTGTGTGTGTGTGTGTGTGTGTGTGTGTGTGTGTGTGTGTGTGTGTGTGTGTGTGTGTGTGTGTGTGGAGGAAGTGGAGTGGTGTGGTGTGGTGTGGTGTGGTGGTGGTGTGTGGTGTGGTGTTGGTGGGGGGGGATGGCGGTGCGCGTGCGTGTGGGGTGGAGGTGTGGCGTGGTGTGGTGGGGTTGGGTGGGATCGGGTGGGGTTTGGTGGAATGGGTTGGGGTGGGGTGAGGTGATCTGCGGTGAGGTGAGGTGAGGTGAGGTCGTGGGGTAAGGTCAGGTATATAGTGTGTGTGTGTGTGTGTGTGTGTAATTCACCTCGGCCGTCTGTTGGTCACCCAGCCAGTCTTCCTCATTACGGAGCGAGCTCAGAGCTCATAGACCGATCTTCGGGTAGGACTGAGACCATAACACACTCCACACACCGGGAAAGCGAGGCCACAACTCCTCGAGTTACATCCCGTACCTATTTACTGCTAGGTGAACAGGGGCCACACATTTGCCTCGCCGCCTCCGGGACTCGAACCCGGACCCTCTCGATTGAGTCGAACGTGCTAACCACTACACTACGCGGTGTGTGTGTTTCACTGTTTTGATCTGCTGCAGTCTCTGACGAGACAGCCAGACGTTACCCTACGGAACGAGCTCAGAGCTCATTATTTCCGATCTTCGGATAGGCCTGAGACCAGGCACACACCACACACCGGGACAACGAGGTCACAACTCCTCGATTTACATCCCGTACCTACTCACTGCTAGGTGAACAGGGGCTACACGTGAAAGGAGACACACCCAAATATCTCCACCCAGCCGGGGAATCGAACCCCGGTCCTCTGGCTTGTGAAGCCAGCGCTCTAACCACTGAGCTACCGGGTGTGTGTGTGTGTGTGTGTGTGTGTGTGTGTGTGTGTGTGTGTGTGTGTGTGTGTGTGTAGAATGCAGTGACAGGGGCACAGTGTTACTATTATCTATGTCGTTTCTGCCATGGTGAGGAGGACAAAGACACATGTGGACAGTGACTACCTGACTGATTGAGAATTCCCAGCACGCGACGCAGACACGTAGGACATAAGAAGCAGAATATGGAGAGGCTGTGGCGCTGCCTGCACTTAAATCTCACACCTACCAGGGACTGAGGCTCGCACCTTCCCTTCAGCAGTGATACGGCAGGGCACCTCATGATAAGATATTTTTCCAGGACAAGAATCTAAGGACACAAGAAAATAAGACAATCTGCGAGAAAGCCACCAGGCATACACGTGGCAGTCACTCTATGAAATCTACTCATTTCTACATATCATGCTCATCCATAAATTTCCAAGTCGTCTTTTTAAAGCTCGAATAACGCAATATAGACAAGTAAATCACTATAGGTGACATCATATTAACTTTGTAGACTATACAATGAGATATATAGAGATAATGCTGAGATAGGGTTGTTTACCATTGCGAGGAGGTATTATCATAGTGAAAATAGAGGCAGAATTACGTAACTATTCATCAATCAATGCATCATTATATCATTTATATAATATAAAAGTAATCTTCATATAAGTTAGGTCATTGACATAATGTACATCTAATCTTTCAAACTTAGAGGTATTTTTTTTTCTTTTTTCATGCTGCTCTTTGGTTCATCTTATGCCTAATTTGCAACACTGTGACTAAGGAAGAAATCAGCTACTTTCATGACAACTTCACATACGGAAATTACTAAATTACTTTCCGACGTTCATGTAGTCAATGGACCTGTCTTGAGGCACTGATGAACCTACCGTGCCGTGACCTTGAGGAACAGCTGCCACCAGGAAGCGAGAAGACGACCATAATACGTGGAAATAATCAGGGCAGATTTAATACCTTGGCAACAGCAAGTCTTGGCAGTTCTTCATCTTACACAAAACCTTCTCAAAGGCGCAACGCTTACTTGGTTTATGTATCCGAGGCGTGGATGAAAGTAGAATTATTATACCTTGGTGAACTTTGCTCTTATCACTTCCTGTCATCACAAACTAGCAGTCTTACATGGGTGTTAGGAACATATTCTGAAAAACACCAGCGTCGCAATTCCACTGCTATGGAAAGCCTTTAGTATATGCTACACGAGTTTTTAAGGGTATTTTTCCGACTGCAGTAACAGGTTAACAATATTTATATATAATCATCAACAAAAACTCTTGAGAATCCCACAAATTATCTCTGTGGCCTTTGAAAATAGTCGTGATTGAGGGAGCAAAGCGTTTCAGAATACAGGTCTTAGTGCAAAATCACAAACTCACAACAAGCACAATGTAAAACTTTATATGGCGCCACCATCAACAAAATTAAATGCAAAGTCAACAAAGAGTTTTAAAAGAAATTTTGATCAGATTTATAAACATAAATGATAGGTAACCATAGGAATCAACCAAGGACAGTCATATTTATACCTAATATATATTCCGTACGTTTTTATACCAGCAATCTCCAACATCATATCACGTACGCAGCCAGGTCGGTGTGCCCTCAGACGTCCCGCCCATCTCGTAAGGGTCACCGACTCCCGCAACCAATTTCAGAGAAGTGTGTAGGCGGTAGTGGAAGGGAGCCAAGACCGGCAAGCCCTTCCTCCCCCGACACTGCACTGAGCATAACGCAGCGAAGTACAGCGTCACAAATAAGAACACGCGAGTTCTTACGTTTTCGACTCTGTGTATGTCTTTATTTACTGTTGTTGTTTTTTTCACCAACGAATGAGTGGGTTTTTGACCATATAGTTTGTTTTCCTTTTCTTCTTCCCAATAGCCAATTTCTTCAAGCATAAATGAATGAATTAAGGGAGGAAGGAAAGAGAAACGAGGGAAATGAATGAATGAATGAATGAATGATAGATGGATGGATGGATGGATGGATGGATGGATGGAGGAGGAGGAGGAGGAGGAGGAGGAGGAGGAGGACAAACAACAGTAACAACAAAGACTTCAACATCACCTCTAACCCTAAATTAACTACACAGCACGCACACATGTATATCTAAGAACAATGTTAAACTCACACAGAAACACAGAAGCGAAAAATCTCGCGGGAAAATTATCTACCAACAAACAAGACGAGCTAATTTTACACCACAACGTAACTAATCTGCAAAGGCCACTTGGTCTATACAACGCAAGCTCCAGTTTTGCCTAATACCAGCCCTCATCCTCATCCATCCATAAATCTATCTGACCTTTCTCCACTAAATATCGTATTTGCGTTCACTACCTGGCTTAGGAAAAAAGTTCTGTACTGGTTCTTTAGTGAATCTGTTTGGGCGCACTATCAGCAGTATCACGCAGTACACTTATTATGTTTATTATACTAATAAACTAATTTCATCTCCAGTTCCTTTCTCTCAATATCTCAAATAGGTCGCCTCTTAAAAGTACGATTATAATTTATGCATCATTCTACGTATAGTACATATAAGTTTGAACAAGATTAATTTCCCACATGAAAATACATTGATTCTGTATAGAGATCAGTCGTAACTGAACACTTTCTAGATGCAAAAATCAACTGGAGCCAAATACAACGTGTAGTCCCAATCTCAACCTCTGAACGGTTACAACATAGGAACAAGAACGTGGAGAAAGTTCTAGGTTGTACAAGAAGGCATTAGGCCTACACCTGGCAACCCCTGAAACACGCTTGCTTCTGCCTATCTCCCTGTTCATAAATCACTATAATCTTTCAAAAGCTTCCTTGTCTCTGTACTAACAACCTGATTATCGAGTTTAATCTAATTATATGCAATTATAGTTACGAACCATTTTCTTCCTATTTCCTTTTTAAATCTAGCTCTCTTGAACTTAAACACGGTGCTTCTTGTCCTACCTTGACTGCTAACCCTGATGATCTTGTCTGTCATCTTTATTAAATCCCTTGGAGTTCACCTCCCATACTGGTAATGGACAACCGTACTCTAATACTTTGATTCCCAGCAGTGCGTAACACACAGGCCAGGGTGGGCACGCTGGCCGAAAGAAAGTGGGTATGATGGTCTGGACGGCGCACAACTTTCTGTCTGGGTATGTGGTGAGAACCCACTCACTCACCCGACTCTCGCTTTCACTTCCGCTGTCGGCTTGATGCTGCCTCGGCCTCATCAGCAATCACTTCCTATACACAAAAGCTGACTGGTGACTTTACCGGTGCATGAGGAAGTGAGTGGTGCTTCAACCAGCGCTGGTAAAACATACGTTTGCACTACAGAACTTTCTCCCGCATGACCAGCCTGCAAAGTGAGAGTGAGAGGCGACCAGCGATACAACCACACTCGCTCACCCTTTCAGAACGGTCTCCTTTTTCTTCAGTGTATGGGATCAGGTGAGTGTTGGGGCCTTCTGAGCTTTTCACTGTGTCAGGCAGAAAGAAATTACAATGTGAAATGAAGGTTAAAGGAACAGCGAACTGCACCCGATGTTTTCACTTTTAGGAGAAAATATGTAGTATGGATGAAAATGTAAGGAAGAAAGGAAAGAAAACAGTTTTCTCTAGTCACCTGAACATCCCTGTATTAATACAAATAAAGACACTAAAATACTGGAATGTTGAAGGGACAATAACAAAGGTTTACAAGATGTATCATATCATTATCAGTAAACGCGTTTTGTCTAAACCGCATGTACGGCTTCCTATGACATCTGAGTATCACGCAACCCTGATGCCATTGACGGAATAATCAGTTTCGCAATAAGATGCCTTTCCCTTGAAGGAATGAGGCAATATTTCTTCCCAGACAGTCATCTCATACATCAGCGAGGTCCTGGAGCTTTCCGCCCGGTGATAACATTGATGCGCCAACACATGAACTGATGTCATCATACCCTATACGTAATTCTGACGACTTTGTTACTGCAGTTTTACTTTTGTCTAATTTAATTATGTATCATTAAGTATCGTCATTGTCTTTGATGCTTAATGTTACGATCTATGTATTAATTCCAGTTAACTTTTAATCACCTAAGTATACTAGCCTGTGCTTGAAAATTTCAGATAATTTTGATCTTAAACGCATAAAGACTTACGAACGTACACTTAGTCATGTCCTGCACTACACTGCTGTAATGTATTTACCAGTCAAAACACCGTCTTTGTCAGGGTGCACCTGTCGCTGGTTGGCAGGTGCAGACACCGTGGTGATGGATGTCACCTGAGAGATACGAGACGACACGCGTCACCTGACCACTGATGCTGCTGCCAAGGCTGCTGAGCTGCTTACATCCTCCTATTTCAAAATAACTTGTCAAATAAGATTAAAATATCATTCAGTCTGATAGTTCACCGGGTAGCTTCTCCTGTCCACCCTCCCCCCAAACATCTTCCCATTGATGCGCCCACCAAGCAACACTCAAGGCCACGCCCCATACTGACAACATGTCACATAACTGATAGATGAAAGAATGTGCTGAGAAAATACGCTTGGTCATCAATTGTATGGAAGATTAACAAAGAGATTTTTTTGTCTTGACTGTCGTGCAGCAGATATTCATGGCCAACACCTCCCGCATCAGCGTCTGTTGAGGTGGACGGAACGAATATTATTGATACACTTTGTGTTGGCCACTATAGTATATACGTCGTTTCTGGCTACACCACGATTGGGAAAATGATACAATCAAAGAAGGATTCGCATATATATATATATATATATATATTCTTTTTAGTTCATATTACACACACACACACACACACACACACACACACACACACACACACACACACACACACACACACACACACACACACGCACACACACACGCACGCACGCACGCACGCACGCACGCACGCACACACACACACACACACACACACACACACACACACACACACACACACACACACACACAGAGTTGTCATTTCCCACCAGGCTAATAGTACCGTTGATACATTTTCTCTGCAAATCAGTATCCAGTTACTTTCTATTCGGCCACCCTCCAATGGCACATCACCCTCTGCCACTCCCGCGCAGCAGATGGTGCCGCAGAGGTGCAGCCCCGAAGGGTTCGTTCAGTTATTCTTTTCACAGGTTTCTTTTCGTTGGTCATCATTTAGAGCCTGTGGGCGGCAGTCTAGTGATAATTTGTGACTTTTAATCACGAGCCTTAAAAATTGATTTAACGAAACATAAAATCACGAAAAAAGTTAGTTTTTGTGTGAAATTACTTGGTAATACCAGGATGATAGATACTAAACTAGGAATTCCGACTACTATTGTTTTTTTGTAGTAAAGTGAATGTAGGTAAGGTGGCGTGCATGATGTAGTAGTAGTAGTAGTAGTAGTAGTAGTAGTAGTAGTAGTAGTAGTAGTAGTGGTGGTGGTGGTGGTGGTGGTGGTGGTGGTGGTGGTGGTGGTGGTGGTGGTGGTGGTGATGATGAAAAAGGCAGAGACAACAAAAACAATAAAAAAAATATGAGCAACAACGATGATAATGATGATGATGACTGATATCATAATAATTACTCATAGATAAAAACAGAAGCAGCAACAACAGCAGCAGCAGTAATATAATAATAACGGTAGCAGGCATTGCACGAGGTAGAGGCGGATCTCAGGTTGGGCAGCTCAAGGGCGGACACCTTCGTCATTCACCGCCGGGATAAAGGTGAATCATTATAAAATTTCCTCATATAATACTGAACACCGAACCATTAATATAATTACGTTTTCTTTGACCGCAGTTTTTTCTTTGATCAGTTCCGTATAATTCCTGACTCGGTGTTAAGGAGAGAGAGAGGAAAAGAGCAAAAAATAACAGGCTTTAAATTTACACTACGTATTATATTAATGGCCAAGTGAACAAGTGTAAAAGAACAATATTTCATGTGTTCACGTTATTTTCATCTCTTTCTTCCTATCATCACAATCCACACACACACACACACACACAGAGATCACAATCCACACACACACAGAGAGAGAGACAGAGAGAGAGAGAGAGAGAGAGAGAGAGAGAGAGAGAGAGAGAGAGAGAGAGAGAGAGAGAGAGAGAGAGAGAGAGAGAGAGAGAGAGAGAGAGAGAGAGAGAGAGAGAGAGAGAGAGAGAGAGAGAGAGAGAGAGAGAGAGAGAGAGAGAGAGAGAGAGAGAGAGAGAGAGAGAGAGAGAGAGAGAGAGAGAGAGAGAGAGAGAGAGAGAGAGAGAGAGAGAGAGAGAGAGACCAGTTAACATTTTCATTACGTATCATCTTACTGGAGAGGTAGGCAAGTGAAAAAGAGGAAATATCTCACTATCCATCTCTTTTTCTTCCCCTCCATCTTGCTATCTCAGTCTGTAAATTTCCTTGACGATGCGGAGATAGGAAAAGAAAAATAGACATGAGATTTCCATTCCATTATTACTGGCAAAGTGGGAGAGGTGTTAGAGAAGAGGAAATACTTCAACAGTATTCTAATTTCTTTCTCTTCTTTTTGTTATCTGAGATCATAAATTTCCCAAATGAAGCACAGAAGAAAAACACCAGGCCCTATTTCCATTACGTATCATATTACTGGCGAGGTGGGCAAGTGTAAGAGGGAATGTTTCGTCAGTAAGTCAATTTCTCTTTTTGTTGTGACTGTAAATTCCCTTAATGGTGTGAAGAGAGAGAGAGAGAGAGAGAGAGAGAGAGAGAGAGAGAGAGAGAGAGAGAGAGAGAGAGAGAGAGAGAGAGAGAGAGAGAGAGAGAGAGAGAGAGAGAGAGAGAGAGAGAGAGAGAGAGAGAGAGAGAGAGAGAGAGAGATCCTAGCTCACCCTATTAGTAATGTCGTGGTGAAAAGTCAAATAACCTTCAGTGATATTGTGTTTTGTTTTTCCCTCAATTTGAAGTCCTTTCCTTTGACCGTCCTCTTGGTAAACCCCATGGACTCCTAACATATCTGAGGACTTCAGTCTTTCCCTTTTAGACAATCTTCCCACTAGTACCTTCAACTTCTACTCGTGTGACAATCTTCCGAATAGTTACATGCAACTTAGAAAAGACTGAATTAATATCAGTCTCTCTTCCAGCATGTCCTTGAAGATAACCTCCTCTACAGTGGTCATAGTAAAAATGGGGATTAAGATTGAAAGGAAAAGCATGAAACTGTGGAAGCAATCGTAAGCATATACTCGATAACGGACTATTATTCTTTGTATACCATAGTAAAACTTGTACCATATCAAACACCGCACACGAAGTTCCCACCGGGTAAATTTCCTCTGAGAACATTCCATTCACACGATTTCACCCATGCAATAGGTTAGGTTAGGCTGAGGGAAATTATCATGAATGAAATCTTCGTGTGTGGAATCGACCAGTGAAATTTCCAGAGATGTCTCGAATATAGCAAGTGACAGCTTCCACATCACCTGGCGTTAATCTAGCTGTCTTGAAGCGCACGAGCATACTTTGTATCACTACTCGGCGTCACTGTGATGCTCATAGGCAGGCGAGCGTAGTTCAGGCAACCTTCGATAAGCTACACGCACACCCGGTTCACCTTCCCCTCGTAATGACGCTGGGAACCTATGAACTAAGCAATTTTCCGATGCACGTCACGATTCCCTGGTCAAGCTACACTACATCTGTCCCTCCGGACTTTCACTACTCCTAACCAAAGGTGGAAAAGGGAAAGGGAGGCACGGGATCATAGCCAAGTTTGGTGAGGGGCTTAGGCAGGTTACGAAGCATTCACAAAAACTAGGGTCGAGGCAAGAAGAGGTCCATCCACTGGTCCATATATCCTGCCCACCTACGTGCATACACTCGCCACCACAGCATCCACGCCCACGCAGGAAGGTCCCTCAAGAAGCTGAAAGGTCACGGCTCAAGGATGGGACTGACTGACCATCTCGTTTCTCTTCTTCTCTCCGCCTGAAGTCAAATAAATATTTCTCCCACTTCTCAATGAAAATAAACGATCCTTTGACTGTTATTGTCTCTACTTAAGCTCAATGAAAGAATCTGGAGCAGGTTTTAAATATAATCCCAAGACACAATAGTACAGGAAGTGGTCAGGTGCTTCAATCCTTTCATCTCGGTAAAAACGTCCACAGTTAAATTAAATAACAAGTGTCATACTAATATCAATTTTCATAAGGTTTATTCATTAAGCCATTTTAATATTTTGCATGGTGTAATAACATTTTCAAACTCCGCTTATTAATTCTAATCGTCCCGTCTCGGAATACACTTGAGTAAGAAAAAATGTCAGGTAGGCTAAAATACTAGTAAATGTGCAAGTGACTATCCTTGCATAAGAGTAAAATATAATAAGATTTAATATACTTTTTCCATCTATCATTCCTTCCCAATGCTCGTTCTTCTCTTAAAGGTTCCTTAAACCTTCCCATAAATTTCCCTAGAATTCTTGAAACTCCCTATTTTTTTTCTCCAAGTAGTTTTAGCTTTCCCTTAAATTTCTCTTAACCTTCCCTTAAAGCTCCCTAAACCTTCACTTAAATTTCTGTTAACCATACAGTAAAATCCCCTCCAGCTTCTCATAAACCTCCCTTAGTTTCCTCTTAAACTCTCTACTTGTGCAGCATCCTTGACGCTCGTACTTAACCTGAATATTAACAGTAAGAACTCAACTCTCCTTTTCACGTGTTGGGTAATGGGGTGCTAAGAACATGGGTAAGCACACAGACACAGACACGTATGAGGCCTTATTATTACTGGATGGTATATGGACGAGGCCACTAGTGTTGTATTCGCCTAATTGAAATGTCAGAGTTTAGGTGGCAAGCAAGATTGGTCGTTTTCAATACTTCCAACCTTGGCTTAAATCTGGCCTAACTCTGCCTTATTAGTCTGATATTTTTTGTTATCGTATTGGGTTGTACTTGTTATCTAGACTGTCAGATTGTGTGTTGATCTTGTTATCAGGATATTTGTTACTTAAATATGGAGATGGATGCAGTGATTACTTAATTAAGGGAGGAAGAAAGAGAGGGAGAAATGAAAAGAAAGTAAAGATACAAAAAAGACAGAAATTAGAAGATTAAATACTGAAATATGAAGTAGAGAAGAGAGAAGGAAAAAAGAGGTGGAAATGAAGGAAGAAAAGGAAAAACACGAAGAAAATTTATAGAAAACGAGAAAAAAAAAGAAACGACGGAAAGGAAATGAGAAAAAAATAAATAATGTATGAAAAAATGGAAGAAAATGATAATAGTAAGACAGTAAGTAGACAGATAACAACAACCTCGAGACAACACAGTCAGACGATTATACCCGACACTAAACGAAAATGAGGAAAACGTAAAATAAAAAAAGAAAAACTGCATCTCACTAACATATACACAGCAATGCCAAAACAAAACAATAATTTTCCTTATAATATATACACAAACAAGAGGAGGAGGAGGAGGAGGAGGAGGAGGAGGAGGAGGAGGAGGAGGAGGAGGAGGAGGAGGAGGAGGAGGAGGAGGAAATTAACAAAGGAGGAAACTTAAATATCGTGTTAATATATCTTTTTAACCTCTATAGCACCAAGACACATTTTTATATCCATTCTGGTTACTGGCGACTTTATACAGCTTCAGAAATATATGTTGTGATTAGAAGAATAATACTCTGGCCATTAATCTTTTGACCTCCATAAATGCAAATAAAATCGTGTAATCGCACACAGAAACTCAAGGTAAAAATGCGTCTCAGTACTGAAGCGGTTAAGTGTTGGTTTTGCGACGTAGCGAGGGACGGCCGTGTTACTGACTGACGGACGAACACAGGTATCTGACGGTAATACTTTTTTTTTTCCTCCACGCCAATCATGACAAGCGTAGAGTTTATACAGCTTCAGAAATATATATTGTGATTAGAAGAATAATACTCTGGCCATTAATCTTTTGACCCCCATAAATGCAAATAAAATCGTGTAATCGCACACAGAAAATCAAGGTAAAAATGCATCTCAGTACTGAAGCAGTTAAGTGTTGGTTTTGCGACGTAGCGAGGGACGGCCGTGTTACTGACTGACGGACGAACACAGGTATCTGACGGTAATACTTTTTTTTTTCCCTCCACGCCAATCATGACAAGCGTAGAGTTGTAAGATAGGCTAGATTTATAAAAACTCGCCACACACACACACACACACACACACACACACACACACACACACACACACGTACACGTCAATCAGGAGAGTAAGGCTATTACATAGACAGTAAGAGAAGAAAAAAATAAGTACGCGTACGGACACGAGAGAGAGAGAGAGAGAGAGAGAGAGAGAGAGAGAGAGAGAGAGAGAGAGAGAGAGAGAGAGAGAGAGAGAGAAAATGACGTGGGAGAAATGATTGTAAGTACGTAGGTAAGAAAGGAGAGAGTGAGGGAGGTGAGAGTGAGGGAGGGAGGAGAGGGAGGAGAGAGAGTGAGAGTGAGAGAGAGTGTGTTTGTGAAGGAGAAAGACAATAACAATGAAGGCCGAGGTAAGCGTTCGTAAGCACTATTGATATGAGTTCTGTTGTTTTCTTCATTTGATATTAGAATGGGACAGTGTTGAACATTGGATATTAAGGACCAAAAAGTCAGTTGCTGTTTGTTCCTTTTTATTACTTTTTTATTTATCATTATTATTATTATATATTTATTTATTTATTTATTTTTTTTTTTAGCAGCGTCACGATCTTTAAATTTCATCTTGTTTCTGCTTCTTTTCTCCATCTTCTATCTTTTCTTGATCTATTTTCTACATACAATTTCATTCGTGGTCAATTTATATCAGGTTCGATTCGGATAGATTAGATCAAGTCAAGTGACGTTAGATTAGGCTAGGTTACGTGAGTTACGTTCTCCCTTAGTGTTCTTTTTATTAGCAGTCTCTAGTTCTCCCTCACTTCATTTATACAGCTACTTTTACTACCACCACCACCACAACTACTACGCACTACTCACTCGCCTCTTTATACTTTTATGCGTGGTGAATTTACGTTACGTCATGTTAGCTTTTCTCGCAATGATGAACGCTCTCAGTACGGAGTGATTCACAGCCAGGGTTCAGGTGGTAGGGGGTGACTGCTTGAGGTACAGCTGTTCCCGCACCTGTGAAGTGGCTGATGACTCTTACAACATTAATCACATACCGCTACTTCAACACGAAACTACTAAAATAAATGTATTTTCATTAGAACTGGCATGTGTGCGCGCACACACACACACACACACACACACACACACACACACACACACACACACACACACACACGGTAGCTCAGTGGTTAGAGCGCTGGCTTCACAAACCAGAGGACCGGGGTTCGATTCCCCGGCCGGGTGGAGATATGTGGGTGTGTCTCCTTTCACGTGTAGCCCCTGTTCACCTAGCAGTGAGTAGGTACGGGATGTAAATCGAGGAGTTGTGACCTTGTTGTTCCGGTGTGTGGTGTGTGCCTGGTCTCAGGCCTATCCGAAGATCGGAAATAATGAGCTCTGAGCTCGTTCCGTAGGGTAACGTCTGGCTGTCTCGTCAGAGACTGCAGCAGATCAAACAAACAGTGAAACACACACTTAATCCAGGCTGAAATATGATACAGATTAACCGTTTGACTGACTGACTTATTGACTGACAGATTCACGCCACAACAACAGGGCCACAATACCAGGAAACGTGACACCAGGCGGGGCAGGATCAACACTCACCTCTCGTGCATGATGGTGGCCAGCTCCTTGCAGAATTCGCCGCCTGACTTGATGTAGCGTCGTAGCTCGTCGAAGCCATTGTGACCCTGTGGGAGGAGAAAGAAAGTCACGTTAGTTGTTGAGGGTCACGAGAGAGAGAGAGAGAGAGAGAGAGAGAGAGAGAGAGAGAGAGAGAGAGAGAGAGAATGCTGAGTAACGCCACAACACACGCATCGTTACAGTGACTACACGCCGCACGCAGCCATGACGCGATAACATGTGATTAGAACATTTTCTCTTAACTTATATTGCAAGAGATGTGTAATGAAGAGATTTCTTAGCTGCCGCCGCTCCTGTCACAAGCATTTCAAAACCCTGACCCTTAACCTTCGACCTGAAATTATATTTGTTGCAGTGGGTTCAAAGATGACAAGGATGAGTAATCAGGTAATGGGGAAAGATTGGTCTCCTTGTTCTAACTTTCCTGATAAGTTGTGAGGAGGAACATCAACAAACTGCACGCGAGGAATCTCTCCCTATCACCTGTTGTTAAGTAAAGATAGTGGTGCCTGCAGTACTACATGTATCTTCAATTACCCCGTGCAATAATCTGTGTTACGCTTGCCTGGCTAAACTTTAAAATCATAATGGACTGGTGAAAGCTGAATGTATAAAAGTAAGCACGCATGCAAACACACA
>NC_059269.1:3476128-3531128 GCF_017591435.1 Portunus trituberculatus | reverse complement strand
AGTGAAAGTGATGATCCCGAGACTGTGAGAAGACAAGTAGGTACTCTTAATTAGACGTATGTATGGAGGGTAGGAAGGTGTATAAAGGCCACTTAGCTATGTAATGGTAGTGTTTAGGACTCCGCCGTGTTACTTAATGAGACTGTTCTATATTGTGGTGTCCGTCTGTGGGTGTGTGGGATGAGAGAAGGTGTAATGAAAGGCTTATCTCGAAACAGTGTGTGGAGGGAGAGAAATCTGTATGTACGAGTTACTGTGTATGTAATGGTAGTGTTTAGGATCCTGCAGAGTTGTTTTGAAATTTCTGGAGTAAAAAAAGGAACAGCAATAGAATAAATTACGTATAATATTCACGGGAATACGTATGTTAATGGCTGTGTATAGAATCCCGCAGCGTTACCTATTAGAATTCATGATAAAAAAAAAAAAAAAAGGGAGGTGTCGTGGGAGGCAGAAACAAATTCCACATCATGTCTAGCGTGGGATGGGAAAGTACTTGTCACTTCATATATAATGAGCATTCAGAATCCTACAGCGTTCCGTACAATAATAATAATGATAAAAAGAGAAATCAGGAGGTTAAATAAATTACGCATCATACGCACACTAACGCAACAACCTAGGATAGAACACGAAGAAAAAAATGAAATAAAAAAAAACTTATTTAATGATCACGAAGTCCAGAGGTGAACTAATTAACGGCACAAGAGGTGGAGGCCAGGCAGGAGAGAGGTAAGGAGAGAGGGAGGGAGAGGAAGACGCAACACAGACCACCACTCACGAACCGGAGGGGAGAGGAGAGGGAGGGCGAGGAAAGTTTGGTGGAGGCGTGTCACGCGTGGCCCTGGCGAGAGGAGCTGCAGCCGCCGCCACTAAAGAGGGTAAAAAACGGAAGGGGAAGGGAAGAGCACGGAAAATAAAACTTGAACTTGATACTAAAGACGATAACAGTTATTACTACGCACGTGTTTCCACCTTTCTTTTGTCTCTTAAACGGGTGTCCCACTTACAAGGTAGTAATAGTGAGGATAAAGGATACTAGTGGTGATAACAATAATAAGAATTTCCAAAAGCAGACGAAGAAAAGAAGAGGGTGCAGTAGTAGTAGTAGTAGTAGTAGTAGTAGTAGTAGTAGTAGTAGTAGTAGTAGTAGTAGTAGTAGTAGTAGTAGTAGTAGTAGTAGTAGTAGTAGTAGCGGTAGCAGTAATAGTAGTAGTAGTATCTTTTTCATCGCTAAGTTTCAATTCTGCAGTGTCAAACAGGAATAGGCACACAGATCGACAAAGATGGACACCGGGGATATGCAAACGGTCAGATTATAATACACACACACACACACACACACACACACACACACACACATCTTCCCACACAGTCCAGTATAGTGAAAGTAGTATAATTTTTCCATATTCCCTTTTCACCTCTCTCCTTTCTCTCACACCAGTTCACCTCCTCCCTCCTTCCCTCCCTCTCCCTCTCTCGCACCTGACCGCCTCCTTCCGCCCTTCCTCCACCGGTTGGTCCACTTTCTTCCTCTCTCCTTCCTACTCGTCTGGCTGCTCACCTCCCTCCCATCATAGCAGCTCTGGCAGTAACAGGTAACCCTTTGCTACGGGAACATCTGGCATGACTATAGATGTTCATATCTGAAACACTTCTGGTTCGCACTTCCACTACTTACTTCAAAAGCCTTCCGTTGAATCTATACGAGTTTTCAAGTGTTTATTACGATTTCAAAGACAGCTTAACAAAATTTCCACATCATTAACGGAAGTGTTGGACACCCGCTTAAGCACTTCAGTGATGCTTGAAAACAATCGTTGTGACAGAGTAAGTAGAAATTTTGTTAAACTGTTTCTGAAATCGTACAACACTTGAAAACTCGTATAGATTCAACGGAAGGATTTTGAAGTAAGTAGTGAAAGTACGGACCAGAAGTGTTTCAGATATGAACATCTATACTTAGTGAAGCGTTTCGTGAATACAGACCTGAGTGACAATACTGTAGCAGCACAACACAATGAGATACTTTCGAAATACCTGTAAGGGATTTAATATGGTAATAAACTATTTAGCTTCTATTAGACTGGTTTTTGGTTTGTTTATAATGTACCTTCTGTAGTATTAGAGGTGAATTGGCTACACTCTTGGAGAAGAGATACGTGGTCAGTGGGTCTATTTACGTATATTTGTTGCTATGGTGATGTGAAATGCATATATATATATATATATATATATATATATATATATATATATATATATATATATATATATATATATATATATATATATATATATATATATATATATATATATATATATATATATATATATATATATATATATATATATATATATATATATATATATATATATATATATATAGAGAGAGAGAGAGAGAGAGAGAGAGAGAGAGAGAGAGAGAGAGAGAGAGAGAGAGAGAGAGAGAGAGAGAGAGAGAGAGAGAAAGAAAGAAAGAAAGAAAGAAAGAAAGAAAGAAAGAAAGAAAGAAAGAAAGAAAGACTAGCAAAACAACAACAACAACAACAAAAAATCGACACACGACAGAAGCAAACTTGTTCCTAAATGACCAATGGATAAAAAAAATTGAAAACGAGAGAGAGAGAGAGAGAGAGAGAGAGAGAGAGAGAGAGAGAGAGAGAGAGAGAGATATCATGGTTAATTTTTTCCCTCACATAATGATTTCTTCCCTAAACTGAAGATAGGGCAACCTCTTTTTGTGTGGCGGGCAGCAGGTTCCTGGTCATGGGGGCTCGAGCAGTGAAGGGAGGCAGGGAGAAAGTACAGACGGATAATTACTAAAGAGAAGAGGTGCCGAGAGGAAGAGAGGCGGACAGGAAGTGACGGGCAGAGGCACTAGTATCAGGAGGAGGAGGAGGAGGAGGAGGAGGAGGTAGTGGTGGTGGTGGTGGTGAAGATGGTGAAGGAGCAATAGAAGAAGAAGAAGAAGAAGAAGAAGAAGAAGAAGAAGAAGAAGAAGAAGAAGAAGAAGAAGAAGAAGAAGAGGAGGAGGAGGAGGAGGAGGAGGAGGAGGAGGAGGAGGAGGAGGAGGAGGAGGAGGAGGAGGAGGAGGAGGAGGAGGAGGTATCAATTCCTAAAGAGACACGAGTTATGTAAAATTGGCAGGTAAGTGTCTTGAAAACTTGATGCCTTTAGTTTAAGCTCCCTACTGACTCGGTGTGTATGAAAATAGTGTTAATGTTACTGGGAGAAACTTCTGACCAACATTTACATACAAAGGTGAGATGAGGTGGGGTCGGGCACGTAATATACAAAGGGAGGACACACACACAATGACACACTCACACTCACACACCCCACATTATAAAACCACGCATATATACAAGAAAAGAACGTTCCTTACACACCAAGAAAGGTAAAAAATACAAGTTTCCCCCTCGTATGTTGGGATGAAACAGAAAGAAATCCTCCCTCATGGCTACTTTAATGTGTCGGAGGCGGGGGAGGTTGGGCAAACAACTAATATGAAGGTGAGGTGGCACGCATGACAAGGGTGGAGATCGCAGCCACACCCTTATCATGACGGGATGCCTTCACGAGTGCACAAACAGGAAAAAAGAGTATATGCTTTCTGATACAGTAAGATAATATACTACACGCACCTACTAACTACTTAACGAGCTTACTAACTGATTATGTGCCTATTTACCTATGTAACTAACTGACAGCCAATTTAATAAACAGCTAAACTGCCTTCCTGTGTAACTGAGTGAATGACAAACACACAAACAGAGACAGACTGAATTAGTGACTAGCTGATTATGAGGTAAATGAGAAGAAACTGAAAAACAAAGAAAATGTTCTAACTTTCCTTTGCTGATGTTACAATGAAAAGAAATAAAATCCACACGTTTCAGATTTCGTGTTTTTTCCTCTTATTTCCACAGCATGAAAGTGAACATCACCCAACTACTTTTATTTAACCTGCAACTGGTACGTTACACAAATTGATATTCTACAAGGAACGCTTGTATTTAGTTCCATCCCTGTGCTCTTTGTTCCATTCATCTAATATCATCAGTTAGAGAAAATAATGTAATCAAACACGAAGGATCTAAGACGGTAATGATTGCGATCCTTTACAATCACGACCCTACAGAAGATGCCACCACGTCCTTCCCTTATAGAGCCACGTTTTTCTCAGGTATCAGGTATGGTGGTGGTGGTGGTGGTGGTGGTGGCGGTGGTAGGGAGCTAAGGAGCAGACAAAGGCCACACCAAGGCCACACCCATAGACTTGGTGCAGCAGCGAGGAGTGATGCACACACCTCGCACCTCGCACCTTGCCCCTCCTGTTTACAAGCTGCCGAGGGCTGGGTTCTGACTAATAGGTATGGAGGGTGTAAGTATGAGCCCCGCCCTGCTGTTCACTTAGAATTCTAGGTAGTGTTATCTTGGGAGGAGTGCAATGTTTTTTTTATTTTTATTTTCCAGGTTTATATAACGATTGCCACACAGTTGATCCAATGGGATTAAACTGCCATTAGTACATACATATAACAGCAAGTTTGGTATATATATACGATGTCAAAAGAGTGCGCGCGTACGCACGCACGCACGCACGCATGCGCACGCACGCAAGCACACACACACACACACACACACACACACACACACACACACACACACACACACACACACACACACGGACAAGGGCCTTGCAAGGTCAACAGCATATCGAGGCAAGGTCGTCAAGGCTAAATATGCCCAGGGTATCCTCTACTTCTCGTCTTCCCTCCTGGCGCGGAGCGGTAGTGAGGAGCCACACAGCGATGCTAGACAAAGACTGCAAGTCGTGTCTTCCCACCATCGTAAATGCAAACTTACACATACGCGTACATGCTCCTTTGGGTAGGCAACGCACCCTTTCGTTAATTACTGCACGATCTACGAATACACTGGGAACGTTCCGTTGATCGCTGCAAAGATATAGTATAGAAAGAAAGAAGGAAAAGACCAGCCATTCCCTAGATGGTCCGCAGGTGTCGCCACACCCTTGACTCACCCACGCCGGCACATTAAGTCTTAAGGATAAAAGTTATTGTGAAAACCAATATAGATTTACGTTTCATAATGGTACCTGCTCTTCTCAGTTCTGCCAGTCTGCCGACTCTACAAGTGGCGGAAAACAGCACCTGGTTATGATACAGATGCACCAGTGCAGCGGTGGCTGGGAGTCCCCTGTCTTCTCTATTATGTTTGTGAAAGGCGTCATAAAGCCTGTGGACACCTCAGTACCTGTCACGGCAAACCGCGCCCCACTTTGCCTCAGTCTTTCCATGTCGTGGCTTCGGCGTCACAGATTTTGAAGGGAAGTTGTGGGTTTGAGGTTGAAACATTATTGTACACTACTGTAGACTATTTCACATGTAACATCTTTTCAAGTTTGAGCGTGCACACTGAATGTGTGTGTGTGTGTGTGTGTGTGTGTGTGTGTGTGTGTGTGTGTGTGTGTGTGTGTAATTTACCTCGGTCACCTGCTGGTCACCCAGCCAGTCTTCCCCATTACGGAGCGAGCTCAGAGCTCATAGACCGATCTTCGGGTAGGACTGAGACCACACCACACTCCACTCACCGGAAAGCGAGGCCACAACCCATCGAGTTACATCCCGTACCTATTTACTGCTAGGTGAACAGGGGCCACACATTAAGGGGCTTGCCCATTTGCCTCGCCGCTTACCAGGACTCGAACCCGGCCCTCTCGATTGTGAGTCGAGCGTGCTAACCACTACACTACGCGGTGTGGTGTGTGTGTGTGTGTGTGTGTGTGTGTGTGTGTGTGTGTGTGTGTGTGTGTGTGTGTGTGTGTGTGTTTCACTGTTTGATCTCCTGCAGTCTCTGACGAGACAGCCAGACGTTACCCTACGAAACGAGCTCAGAGCTCATTATTTCCGATCTTCGGATAGGCCTGAGATCAGGCACACACCACACACCGGGACAACAAGGTCACAACTCCTCGATTTACATCCCGTACCTACTCACTGCTAGGTGAACAGGGGTTACACGTGAAAGGAGACACACCCAAATATCTCCACCCGGCCGGGGAATCGAACCACGGTCCTCTGGCTTGTGAAGCCAGCGCTCTAACCACTGAGCTACCGGGTGTGTGTGTGTGTGTGTGTGTGTGTGTGTGTGTGTGTGTGTGTGTGTGTGTGTGTGTGTGTGTGTGTGTTATATCTATTTTGCCTTTACAAACACCACTGCGTGACATATATTTTACTTTGCTTACAATGAAAACACTACTAAGTGTTGGAGTCTACCATACTCGTGAGGTGATTCAGTATATTATAAAAAATAACAAAAGCATCACGATATGTTGAGAGGAAAGAGGCGACCTCATTAGTCACAACGTAACTCAGTATAATGAGAGGCAATAGTGGAGCCAGTCACCAGCGTGAGGGAGGGGCTGCGGCCTGGCAGCGCGAGGCAGGGGTCACCCGCCACACCCCCGCGGGGGACCTGGGCAAACCACTACTTTTCCCTTTCACCACCACCGCATCGCCCATGTCCGTGACGCAGAGTCACGACCACTGCCTTGGCCAACGGTCCACCGCAGCGGCAAACAAACACCTCAGTGCCCTCCAACATGCCCCACTCATATTTGAAGACTTATTAGTAAATCGTTTACCTACCCTTCATATCTATCCCTCTCTCTCTCTCTCTCTCTCTCTCTCTCTCTCTCTCTCTCCTACTTGAATTGTTTTTGTTATTATTTAGGAGGAAGCATTGAGGAAGGAGTACGAAAAACAGTGACAGCCTCAGCAGAACGTGACGCTGGGCAAGTTTCATGCAATCAGTCGTGCAACAATCAACGAGTGTTTTTGTTAGCGGCGTGTCTGGTGGGCGAGCACCGCATGGGGAACTTGTCTGGCTGGACACTGGGCCGCAGCTCCACCAACTTGTGTTCGCCATTCAAGCAGAAGCATTCTAAAAACACGTTATGGAAAACAAAAAAGCCAGCATCCATTACACCGAGAAAGAAAACACTGGTGTGGGTGATTCGTGGAGTCGTGATGGTAACAAATTGATTCAGGCAGGTACAAACAAGCCTTTAAATCTTTGACTTGGGTTTTGCATGGCCTCACTGTCTCCCCTTTGTCCGTGGCTTACGTCCATGTGTGCGTGCAGTTCTCATCTGGATGGCTGACCAAAGACACCACTGCCTTAGCGACACCCACGATTACGGAGATTATCTTTCTCATTACAGATACACACTGCTTGCCATTCTACATTGAGCGAACACTTTTGAGAGACTTTGATCATCATCTTGCTTAATTGCATATACATTAACCCGACTGATCTCCATAAAAAAATAATGAATCAATAAAATAAAGCAATTAATAAGTAAATGAAAGAAACGAAGCAAGTTATATGATACAAATTGACGGTGCTGGCAAAACTTGAGAATTACGTTTGTTTCACCATAACTGCAACACTTCTGATAACATGTATGTATAAATATGTATACGTCATGACCATAACACACACACACACACACACACACACACACACACACACACACACACACACACACAAAATGACACCTAATTTAACCGAACAGAGACAGGAGCGGCGATGAATAAAGAAATATAAAATATACGAAGAAAAAAAAAATTTAATGCAACAAATATTAATGAATAATAATAATAATAATAATAATAATAATAATAATAAAATAAGCATACTACACGAAAACCACTATCATCAACAAATTATTGACACACACACACAGACACACACACACACACACACACACACACACACACACACACGCTGACCACTAAACTCGTGGCGCCAGATTTCTACGATAACTTTCTTTTTCGCATCCAATTTCTCTGTGACCAGTGTTTCCTGTTTCGCATTTTGGTGTTGCTGAGCGTGTTGGAACGCGTGCTTAATGGAAAGGTGGGATTGGAGCGCACGTGAAAGTACAGTGGTGTGACAGATATTAAAGAGGAAAATGGTGAGGCGAAATGAAATAGTGACGTAAAAATAAGGAAATAAGAGACGAATAAATGAATACAGTGATGGATTAATGAAACTATGAAAAAAAAAAAAAACATACAGAGGATAGAAGATTGGAAAGAAAAGTACAGTATTGATAATTCAATGACAGATGTATTAGTAAAGAGTAATATGGTGAGGTGAAATTAAATAGTGATGCAAAAAATGAAAATTAAAGAGACAGAGTATGAATGAATAAGATTATAAAAAATACAGGTAGAGAATTGCAGATTGAAAACAGTGTTGGATTGATAACTTTTTGTAACCATTTGACAGCCACATGGTACACGTTTCCCTAATCAACACTCACACTGAAATATCTTTACTTGTTCTACAGCTTAACACAGTGTAGAAATTGCAAAACATATTCTTTTTCACCCATAACTTCTATACAGATGCTTACAAAAATTTCATTCATTGCACTGAGGTAATGTGATTGGTGTCTCGTGTTCAGAGTGAAAGGGATAAATATATGATAGTGCATTATTGGTATTTACCTTAACTTCTATTTATTCGGGAAAAGCAAGACAAATTTACTATACTAACACTCTCACATGAATGTTTGCTGTATACATAAAAAAAAAAAAAAGCTTTAACTTTTTACTTGATCTTCAATATTATAACTTCCTTATTATTCTCGTTATATACTTTTTTTTATCGCCTTGCATCAGTTTGAATTCTTCATTCTTGTTCTTTTTTCTTGAGTTACATTCCATTAGTTTTTTTTTTCCCCTCTAATTTAAATGTTTGTTGTTATTTTCGTTTTCAACTTTAAATAGTCTCACTTCCTTATTTTCATTATATATAATTTTCATTGCCTTGTATTACTGAGTTCTTCATTCTCGTTATTTTCTTGACTTCATAAGTTTGTATCCATTATCTAACTAAAGCCATTGTGTTTTTAATTATTTTTTTTTTGTTGCTCTTAACCGGTTCCCCTCCCCCTCACAAAAAAATAGCGAAAACTAGACGTATAAGGCTCACTAGAGATGTTCCCTTAAAAGAATAAAACAAAATGTACACAAAAAGGAAAGATGATGGGAGTTCCTCAAAGAATATAACAAAATACATAGAAAAAAGAGCCCACTAAAGCTACGAGTTCCTAAAGAATATGTACTATATACGATGCGAGTCCCCCAAACAATACAAGAATACATCACCTACTCGCTGTGCTGTTACACTGTCAACTTGAATACTTATCACCCTTCCTGGATTATGTGCTTTGTGTGACTTTTTTCCCCTACTAATTCACTCATGTTTACAAGCAGAAGGGCAGCAAGTGGTCGTGTGCTCCAGTTGTGGTTTTCGTGTTTTTACTTCTCTTTTCTCCTCTCTTCTCTTCTCTTACTTCCTCAAGCATCTGTTTACTTTCTTTTATGTTCTATCACCGATTTCTTTTGCTACACTTTGTTTTCTCCTGCTGAGTGGATGACCGCGATGTGTCATGCTGGATTTGCATTATTTGTATTATTATTATCCCCCCCCTTTACTCTCTCTCTCTCTCTCTCTCTCTCTCTCTCTCTCTCTCTCTCTCTCTCTCATTTATACCATGTGGGCTTTTCATGAGGATTTACGGGCTAAAGAAGGTACTTTTTGGGCACCTCCTATCTGAAACCCCACTCGCTAAGGAACCGTTATCCTGAGTAAAGAAATCCTACTTACACTCGGACCGTGGCCACGATTCGAACCCGTGGGCTTGGAGACCCCTCGGCCCCCAAAAAGCGCATGGTTCCACTGTATACCATGCCTCTCCCCCCCTTCCCCTTCTCTCTCTCTCTCTCTCTCTCTCTCTCTCTCTCTCTCTCTCTCTCTCTCTCTCTCTCTCTCTCTCTCTCTCTCTCTCTCTCTCTCTCTCTCTGCACGTTATTTACTTAAGTTTCTATTTTTTTTTTTTCATTTTACTTATTTTCCCCCATTTGATATAATTCAACTTCATAATAATTTAGAATCACGCATTTTACTTCAATTTAACGACCTTCAACTCTATGTTCGTAAACGCTGAGTAATTATCTATCCTTATTTATCTATTCAATTTGTTTCTATTTTATTTTATTTATTCATTTATTTTATCATTTATTAGTATTTATTTTTTACGGCCCTCTATTCTCCTTCAGGAGGGCGTTGTTACTGTTGCTGGTGTTACGGCGACCACCACCTTCCGCGTGGGAGTCGCCGGCAGAGGCTCCACCCCCTAAGCCCAGCTCCCCAATGGCCTGCCGCTGCCCGCCTCGCCAAGTAAGGTAACAACACTAAAGCCTCTGCACACACTCCCTGCCCCGAACACTCTTCCCTATGCCTCTCGCACCTATAACCTTCACAATGGCCTGTATTCTTAAACGCTTTGTTCTCTTGCCAGGAATATTTTCAAAGGTCACAGAGATTATAGTTTGATTTTCATGGCTACTTTTTCCTACTGATGGTGCAGAATCTTTATTGGACTGTCGTTTGAAGCATGAAAGCAGCATATAACCCTCTGAATCTGGTGGTTATCTTATATTCTTAGTAAGGGTATGATTACATGATTCTACGAAGTTCCAAGGGTGGTATCTTATAAACAGTGAGCGGTGTGTTGTGTCTAGTAAAATTCTCGGTCTAAAAATATCTAAATTCGTACGATTTCCAGATGAATTGGACTAATTTCACATGTTCCAAGGAGCTAACAGGATTTCAATGGTTAAAATCCTAATGTCTTCAATTATAGTCCGGAGAAAAGTGGAAATAAGACGGTAAAGCATCTTACAGTATGGTCATTATCTCCGCCTACAGTACGGATTCCCATATACATCCATACCTTCCTCAAAATACAATAGTAGCTGCAGATTACAATTTCCTTCAACATTTTAGCTTTTCTTTAATACAATTGTTATTGTCATGTACGGAAATCAAATAAATATCAAAACAACTCAGAAAATAGATCAGCTTTTCATTTGGTTCTCCTATTCCTACTATACTTTGAGGAACGGTATATGATTGAGCTTTCATTACCCTTTTCATGGCCAGTTTCTAAATGCATGAAATAAAAAGAAGGACTACATTAAAATCTAAAAGTCCGCTGCTGTTTGGAATCTTTCGCAATCCTTTCACATTTAATTTTCACTTGTTTATACCATGTGGGCTTTTCACGGGAATTTATGGGCTAAAGGGGATACATTTTTGGGGTACCTCTTATCTCAAAGCCCACCCGCTAGGAAACTGTTAGCCCGAGTGAGGAAGCCCAACCTACACTCGGACCGTGGACATGTTTCGAACCCGTGCACTTGGAGACCCCTCGAACCTCAACGCACGCATCCTTCCACTGTTCTCTATTCCTTCCCTATATTACTGAATGCATACTTTACCACGTTTCTTGATTCCTTACTCTCTAAATACTTCCTCTCATCCTCCATGCATTCTCCTGTACATCCTATTACGGCAACTCTTCCCTTTACATTTACTTCTCTCATATACCCTCTCACACTTACTCCTTTCCCGTGCACTCATTCGCTTCTCGCTTCTCCCAACTCATCCTCTCCCATGCCCTCTCGCACCTACTATTCTTCTCACGCCTCCTGCCATTCATTCCCTCCATCACGCACGCACTCACACACAAACACCACACACACACACCTCTCTCTCTCTCTCTCTCGCAGCCTCACACTTCCTCCACCCATGTCATTGTCTAGGATGAGTATAGCATGAACACACACACACACACACACACACACACACACACACACACACACACACACACACACACCTGAGTTGAGTAATTACGTAGGTGGTTATTAATCTATTTGGTAATTAGGGTTCTGGTAGCCATCCGTGCAGAGAGAGAGAGAGAGAGAGAGAGAGAGAGAGAGAGAGAGAGAGAGAGAGAGAGAGAGAGAGAGAGAGAGAGAGAGAGAGAGAGAGAGAGAGAGAGAGAGAGAGAGAGAGAGAGAGAGAGAGAGAGAGAGAGAGAGAGAGAGAGAGAGAGAGAGAGAGAGAGAGAGAGAGAGAGAGAGAGAGAGAGAGAGAGAGAGAGAGAGAGAGAGAGAGAGAGAGAGAGAGAGAGAGAGAGAGAGAGAGAGAGAGAGAGAGAGAGAGAGAGAGAGACGTGTATCAAACTAGCAACTTTCCATCAACCTCCCCAAAACAAAAAATAAACAAACTAAGACTAATAAATAAAATAAAAATGTAAAGCACCCCTCTCTCTCTCTCTCTCTCTCTCTCTCTCTCCTCTCTCTCTCGACCCATCGATTCCTAATAACATGTCTACAGGTGAAGAGTGAAAGTGTACAGTATTTGAATGCCAGGAGATGCGGTTCGCTGGAGATGAAGCTGATGGCAGGAAGCAATACTGAATGGCGTGACCGTCCTTCTAATGCCTATCTAATGTTATTGTACTGCAACGAAAGAGAGTGAGGGGTGGACATGTAAGCAATTGATCAGGTGCTGTTAGTGTGTTTCTCTGCGTATCTGTGTATCTCTCTTCGGTAATCTTAGTGTGTCCTACAATTCTGGAAAATCACGTCTAATATTTCACATTCAGTAGCGTTATAAGAAAATTGTTGAACTGTCATAGTGATACAAACAGGGCAAGAGTAGCAGACCAGAATGGAAGGACATGCATCTATTGACACACCTGCAGCTTTTTGCTAGTCATTAAGTACCATACGAGCGGTCACGGAATAGTATGTACGGTGGTGTAATGTGGAGCTGTGGATTGATGGTTTTATTGACGAGTGGCAATTTTGTTGGGAAGGTTTACTATGTTATCATAATCATTTTATTACTACTACTACTACTACTACTACCACTATTATTATCAGGCACCCGTATGCAGTATGGTCCTCAAAATAACACTGACTGCGTACCTCTGCCTCTACTCATGAAAAAAAAAAAAAAAAAAAAAATAAAATAAAATAAAATGGAGCAAAAAAGGACATAAATCTGGAACAAATCTGCACGTCACATCTAAACAATCTCTCTCTCTCTCTCTCTCTCTCTCTCTCTCTCTCTCTCTCTCTGATAACCTTTGATGACATATTCGGAATATTTGAAGTCCATTAATTTCTCAGTATACATTATTGACATTCTACGCTGAGTGTTTTGAGAGTGAAAGAGCAAACCTACAAACAGTCTGGTAAACTGACTGGATCCCTGCTAAAAATACAGACTAATGTTTTTATTCATGCACCTCTCCTTGCACTACAGGGATAGTAAAGACGAGTTGATGAAGCTGGCAATGATCAAGCAACACGAAACTAACTTAGCACGAGAGGATACAAGGAGAAATATAGCCAATTATTTTCTTTAAGCATGGAGGGGTTTTAGGATTCTTCTAGTTATATATTTCCAACCGCACTTAGTAGATATAAAACAAATAACAAAAATAACACATAAACGTTAAAATAAATGCAACTTCAAAAAAAGAGAAGCATAACAGCGTCAAAACAAGAGCTATTTCAAATATTCAGCAAGTATTACTGATAGCTGCGTGCAGTTGGGTGTAACAGTAACTCCTCAGTATAGATACCACCGCAAGCTTTTTTCTCTTTATAGATAACCGCTAAACGACTTGATTCTACCGGCCCTACTTGTTACTTACCTGTTGTTTGCTTACAGTTGCGCGCGATCCCCAAGCCAGTCTTACATAATCAAGCCAGCAAACAGGAAATAAAAATAACCGCAACATTTTTTTTTCTCCTTACTTTAAGCGCGCACCGTTACCAGAGCCTCACTAAGAGTTTGTTTTGACGGTTCCTGGCAAGTCTTCTTTCAATGGTCAAACACACTGTCAAGGGAGATGATGTATTAGACGTTCTGGCTTAAAAAGAGAGTGGTGACTATACTGCACTGTCCTTGTGGGTACGTATTGTAGTTTTTTTTTATTCCTACATATCACATAACCACTCACACCATCCACAAACACACACTACAGAAAAATAGAAAAAGATTAAACTATAAACAGAAGAATAGGGCCACACGGATGTAAGTACACGTACCCGTATAACACAACTAGATAAACTAGATAAACACGCACGCACACACACACACTCACTCACACACCCACACGGAAAAAAATAACAAACATAATAATAAACAAACAAGACCAAATATAACTCACATCACTCCCCCCTTCCACAGACACAATGCACCTACAGTCTCTCCAGTACTGCAGGATATAAGCAATCACTGGAACGACAGGATACCCTTAACTCCCCCACACAAGCTCACGCAGAGTGGCGGGTTGTGATCATGAACACTCGTGGTCAAAAGTGGACTAACCTGTTCCACTCCTACTGTTTTGTTGTCTCTACCCTAAGTTCTCTGGTAAGCCTAGCGTTATAAGGGTTGGTAGGTTTTACAAGGAAGTCTTCAGCATTCAAAGGGGAAAAATGCTTAACACGGTGAGGGAATGTATAGTTATTTTGATACTGGGTGTTTTTCTGCCTTTTCGTTTAAGTTCTTCAGTATGGTTAGGATCCATTAGTTGATTTATAAGGATACTTTCACTACATCAAATGATTTAATATTGAGGAAAAATACTTAAAGGACAGTGAGGAAAAGTGGTGTTTTCTTTGTTGTCTCACTATCTAAAGTCCTGAAATACTTTGAATTCACCAGTTGTTAGGTTATAATAAGGAAATTGTAGTAAGACATGAGATCAAGAGAAAACAGTAGACAGAAAGACCATACAAGACTAAGGGAATGTTCTATGCCTTCAAAACCATTAATAACCTCACCAGTGTAATGCTACGGGCGCCAGAGGAGAGGGGAGAAAAGACCGTAATGATACAGTGACACGCGAAAGTAAGAGTTTGGACGAGGCATTCTGTCCTGCGGTGATCTAATAATGGTTGATATACACCACAATGCTACAACCACAACACCAAAAACTATCCAGTGTAATTACTTATGTTGGATGACGCAACACACCACACCCACTCACTTGGAACCATACTCATTTACAACTATCCATACATCCTCTGACATCCACACACCTACTCTCTCTCTCTCTCTCTCTCTCTCTCTCTCTCTCTCTCTCTCTCTCTCTCTCTCTCTCACACACACACACACACACACACACACACACACACACACACACACACACACAAAGACCTGATTTATGCAATATCCTGAATGTACGTACAACAGATAGGTAACCAGTTTTTTTCTTATGTATATACAAAAAGTACGCTCTATCCTATGAAAACAATACTGAACTTGTGTTATTTATGTCCACAAGTTAGGTACCTTGAAATCTCTCTCTCTCTCTCTCTCTCTCTCTCTCTCTAAAAAAAAAAAAAAAAAAAAAAAAAAAAACACGGCCCGCCCGAGGATGCTGCAAGATCAAGACCCCCTCTGCCTTCCAACCAGCAGACCGGCAAAGCACTCCTGACACACAAGCGAGGAACGAAACCTGTTCTCAAGAAGCTTCATCTCGGGGAAATCAACGTTAATCAGTCTTCAACGCCGCAACCTGATCCCAAAAGAAGCGGCAAACAAGACGGCGAGGAAACGAGTAAGACTATTTAACTCCTTGAGAAAACGAGGCTCTTGTGATGAACATGCGGTGGTTGTTGTCAGTGGTCGGGGCTTTCACACGCCTCCCTATTTCCCTGTCTCTCTGTCTCCCGCCGAGTCCATCACTGCGCCACATGTTTGATCTGCCTTACACCAAACTTCCCCGACAGGTGTGTTCCGCTGCACGGCCACGCGCCAGTCACCTGCCGCTGCTCCACACCGCGTCCCTCTCCAGCACTCTAGTTACCACTGCTTTCCATTTCTAGTTCTGTTCAAATTGCGACCTCGGATATTTAGACGCTAATATTTTTCCGGGCTAGAGCAGAAAAGAAAAGAGAGAGAGAGAGAGAGAGAGAGAGAGAGAGAGAGAGAGAGAGAGAGAGAGAGAGAGAGAGAGAGAGAGAGAGAGAGAGAGAGAGAGAGAGAGAGAGAGAGAGAGAGAGAGAGAGAGAGAGAGAGAGAGTGTGTGTGTTAAGGAATCACCAATGTATATGTATATCTAGCAGAAAACAATATATCCAGATCCACAACTTTGAAGTTATCACCATCCAAAGAACACAATAATTCAACTCTCAGGTTTACATTCTTGTTACTCCCAAACCTTATCTTACTTTTAACCAGTGTGGAAGTTGGTGATGTTTTCAAGGATGTTTTCGTTATTCTCGCGAGTTTTAACAAGGACTCTGCAACACTGGTGAGAAAAAAAAAAAAAAAGTGGTAACCAGACTAATCATCTCAGTGGCCTTAAAAAAAAAAAGGTGGGGGGAAACTACCCTTCTGAAAAGACGATTAATTTCAGAACACACGCCAAAATGAATTCAACGCTCAGTTCTTTATAATTAACAGGGTATTCATGACTAGTATGTTATCCAAACCTCACACGAGTCTTCAACACTGATTTGTTGCACTAGCTGTTACAAAAAGTGAGTCTGGCAATGTAAAGGTTTTGACTCCTCACTATTTGGTCTGAACTAATTAAATAACAATGTCCGTGAGAGAGAGAGAGAGAGAGAGAGAGAGAGAGAGAGAGAGAGAGAGAGAGAGAGAGAGAGAGAGAGAGAGAGAGAGAGAGAGAGAAAAAAAAAGGCTGAAAAGAAATACAAGTTGCAGTGCCAGAGTTTAATTAATCGCTGCATTAATGTCAAGTTGTTTTCTCTCGTTTCCAGATTACTGTACCTGATTATATTCACAGGTTCTTTTCTCTCTCTCTCTCTCTCTCTCTCTCTCTCTCTCTCTCTCTTTTTATTTGCATATATTTTTTGCAGGAACGGACAAATAAAACTCGATACGTAATACAGATGGTTGAAGAAATTGGAACTTACAATATGCTTGGTATATTGTCTTCCACTTACTATATACTACTACTACTACTACTACTACTACTACTACTACTACTACTACTACTACTACTACTACTACTACTACTACCACTTCTACTTTGCCTTCTTCCTGCCTCTCCTCTTACATCTACTAATACTCTTTCTCCCTTCTCGTATTTCTCTTCCTTTTTCACTTTACCAATTCTCTCTTTATTTTTTCTTTCTCACCCTTAACCAGATACATTTTCTTCTATTTCCTATTCTTCTACTCTTCCTCCTCCTCGTATTTCCTCATTACCATCTTCCTCTTTCGCCTACTCATCTTCCCTCCCTATCTTCTTACTCTCCTACTACATCACCACCACCTGCTTCTGGTTGTCTTGTTCTACTTCTACAACTCTTTCACTGCCTCCTACCACCCTCTCCATCAACTTCTGCTTCTATCTTCTCCTTCACCGCAAACTGACAAGAACGAATTTCCATACCACGCAATATATCATTACCTTCGTCTTTCTGTTTTTCCTCAATTTCGTAAGACTCCAACCACTTCCATTACCAACAACTCACTTTCTTGTGGGCTGCACATTGTTGACATTTGGCGAAGAGCACCACGTTAACACTCAAGGATGTACTGCATGTGTGAACAAATTTGTGACTTCATAATTAATTGGGTGGATTATTTTTAAGTGATGGTGTAATGAGAGTGTTGTGTTCTCCGCTCTCTCTCTCTCTCTCTCTCTCTCTCTCTCTCTCTGAAGGTTCTCACGCTAGCTTGTTGGATGTATGTATGTATGTATGTATGTATGTATACAAAGGTTGGGATACCGTAGAGTCATTCTTCTCCTTTTTAAATGTATAATGAGTAAGACTGGACGGATTGCACACCTCAGTAGGGTTTCTTTCTTTAGTACCAGTGAGTTATTTTATGTAAAAGGGTAAAGGGAGCAGTAAAAAAAAAAGTTCAAAAGGCTCGCTAAAAGTACTAGTTCCCTAAAAAGAAGTAGTCAAAAGGATTATCCGAAGTTATGAGATGTGTCTTGAAATCTTCATTTAAATGGTGTGTGTGTGTGTGTGTGTGTGTGTGTGTGTGTGTGTGTGTGTGTGTGTGTGTGTGTGTGTGTGTGTGTGTGTGTGTGTGTGTGTGTGTGTGTGTGTGTGTGTGAGAGAGAGAGAGAGAGAGAGAGAGAGAGAGAGAGAGAGAGAGAGAGAGAGAGAGAGAGAGAGAGAGAGAGAGAGAGAGAGAGAGAGAGAGAGAGAGAGAGAGAGGGGGGGGGATGGGTGGGTAAGGTGAGTGAGCGTTCTGTCTCATATACTCTGACCTTGTGAAGACCTCAGATAGATTTTGCATCCGTATATACAGTATCCCTATCGAGGCGTTGTGTGTGTGTGTGTGTGTGTGTGTGTGTGTGTGTGTGTGTGTGTGTGTGTGTGTGTGTGTGTGTGTGTGTGTGTGTGTGTTCATCCCTCGGGAACAGAAATGGTCTATATTCCACATCCTGAAGGATTAAAAGGACGAGTTGTAAGAGAGAGAGAGAGAGAGAGAGAGAGAGAGAGAGAGAGAGAGAGAGAGAGAGAGAGAGAGAAAAAATACAGAAGAAACCTCTCACTATTTTTTTTACTTCTTCACTTAATACACTACTCTCTCTCTCTCTCTCTCTCTCTCTCTCTCTCTCTCTCTCTCTCTCTCTCCACTATCATCATCCTACCATCCCCAGCCCCTCCCCTACCACCGCCACCACCACCACCACCACCAGCGTTCCTCCTGCACCCCTTCATGATCTATAACCTCAATCATCATATCCTCTCCACCTCTCATTTCCACCCCCTCTCCCTCTCCCTCCCGTGTCTGTCCCAACCACCACCATCACCACCACCACTCATCACCAAGTTAACCGCAGTCTAGACCATCATCACACTTATCATTGCTGTCCCCCCGTCACCTCCACCACCACCACCACCACAACAATATTATGATTTTCTGTACAAAAGTAACAAGACGAAATGAAGTGAGTGAGTCTGTATGAATGTAAGTAACAGAACAAATGAACTAACTAAGCCATTTATGTGGGGCTTTTTTTTAAGTGGGTCTTTTTTGGAAGAGAGTCTTTTTTTGAAGTGGGTCTTTTTGAAGTGGGTCTTTTTTTTAAGTGGGTCTTTTTTAAAGTGGGACTTTTTTTGAAGTGGGACTTTTTTTGAAGTGGGTCCTATTTTTGAAGTGGGACTTTTTGAAGTGGGTCTTTTTTTGAAGGGGGTCTTTTTTGAAGTGGGTCTTTTTTTGAAGGGGGTCTTTTTTGAAGGGTCTTTTTGAAGTGGGTCTTTTTGATGGGGGTCTTTTTTGAAGTGGGTCTTTTTTAAGTGGGTCTTTTATTAAGTGGGTCTTTTTGAAGTGGGTCTTTTTTGAAGTGGGTCTTTTTGGGTCTTTTTGAAGTGGGTCTTTTTTGAAGTGGGTCTTTTTTTTAAGTAGGTCTTTTTTAGAAGGGGGCCTTTTTTGAAGTGGGTCTTTTTGAAGTGGGTCTTTTTAAGTGGGTCTTTTTTTAAGTGGGTCTTTTTTTTTAAGTGGGTCTTTTTTGTAGTGGGTCTTTTTTTGAAGGTCTTTTTGAAGTAGGTCTTTTTTTTGAAGGGAGGCTTTTTTGAAGTGGGTCTTTTTTTGTAGTGGGCCTTTTTTCAAGTGGGTATTTTTTGTAGTGGGGCTTTTTTTGTAGTTGGTCTTTTTTTAAGTGGGTCTTTTTGAAGTGGGTCTCTTTTTAAATGGGATTTTTGAAGTGGGTCTTTTTTGAGGGGGATCTTTTTTTAAATGGGCCTTTTTCTGAAGTGGATCTTTTTTTGAAGTGGGCCTTTTTTTAAGTTGATCTTATTTTGAAGTGGGTCTTTTTTCTAAGTGGGTCTTTTTAAGTAGGTCCTTTCTTTAAGTAGATCTTTTTAGAAGTGGGGCTTTTTTGAAGAAGGTCTTTTTTGAAGTGGGTCTTTTTTGAAGTGGGTCTTTTTAGGAAGTGGGTTTCTTTTGAAGTGGGCCTTTTTTAAATATTGTTTGTCCTTGGCTGGCTCTCTCTCCAACATAAAAAAAAAAAGTATTAATGTACCAGCTAAATCAATAAACTCGGATCAATAACCTCATGAATAAAACAAACATATAGCAAGACATACCTCAATAACGTTCTAATTAACACATAACAACAAGAACGACCGTGCCTAACACAACACTTAATAAAAATAAACATATACACAACCCTAGTCATAAAGGTAACACGAATGAAAGTGCGATTTAAAAACAATGAGGGAATTAAGATGATACACGACGGAGGCCCAGCTGACGAGAGGGAGCGGCAGGTGTAGGCATGCGAGAGCTGCTACACCGTGAGAATAGTAGGTAATGCGGGATGGCGTTAATAAGAGCAGGTGGCAGGAGGGAAAGGTATTAGTACACTTACGAGTTGTTATAATTATTTTGTTGTCGTTGTTGCTACTGATGTGGTGGTGATGTTGCACAAACAACATTAGTAGCAGGATGGGTAAAGAAATGGAAGAAGAGCGATTGGATGATAAAGAAATTGTGATAGAGAGAAGAGAATATGGAACAGAAGAAAGGATGATAAGAGAATGAAAGAAAGAACATAAAAAATAACGAAAATAATCTAACCACCAATAGTTTAATGGAGACTGATCGCATACTAAACTAAAACACTAAAAGAAAATAAATAAATATACATGAAACTCCATTTTTTCCCTTTCCTCACCTTCTCTACCCTCTTTAGTACATCCTACATAGGTAAACATATTCAAATACCATGTTTACTCATCCACTACAGCGGGCAAGTGTATTTAAGTAGCGAGGTATCCCCATGAATGCAGTACGAGGCTCTAACAGCACAACCTACTGCTGGGACAGGTAAATACACTGAACTTTCACGAGCACACCGACATGCATTCCACCCCTCTCTCCCTCCATCCCTCATTGCCTCTTTGTAAACCTTCCTAGCCCCCTCCACCTCGCCACTCCCATCCCTCTATTCTCTCTCTCTCTTTGTGCTGTAATACATGTACACGTACTTACAAACATACGTGATGCTTCCCTCCCTACCTTCCTTTTTTTCCCTCTCAGTGATTAACCACCGCTTCGTAATCCTCCTCCTCCTCCTCCTCCTCCTCCTCCTCCTCCTCCTCCTCCTCCTCTCTTCCTTCTCCCATCCTTTACGTAACGCTACCTCCCTCACTGCCTCTCTTTCTCTTCCCTTCCTTGTCGCAATACCATTATTCCAACAGTCCCTTCCTTTTCGCAACACCACTTCTCTCTTCCTCCCCTTCCTCATACGAGTATTCCTCCTTCACCTCCTTCATGTTTAAGCTTCTCAACACAGGGAGTACAGATAATTCTCTCTCTCTCTCTCTCTCTCTCTCTCTCTCTCTCTCTCTCTCTCTCTCTCTCTCTCTCTCTCTCTCTCTCTCTCTCTCTCTCTCTCTCTCTCTCGGGGAAAGCGTGGGAGATAAAAAGTAAGAGGAGGAGGAAGAACATGAGAGGTAATACATCGCCAGAAGCGTCAGGAGATGGGGAAAAAATAAATAAAAGAGGAGGAGGAGGAGGAGGAGGAGGAGGAGGAAGAGAAGTAACACATCGCCAGTAGCGTCAGAAGGCGGGAAGGAAAGGAAGAGTGCAACATACAAAAGAAGAGAACGTGAAGTCACACACACACACACACACACACACACACACACACACACACACACACACACACACACACACACACACACACACCAGCCTTGCGTCCATTGAGAAAAAGACAAGAGGAAGAGAAGGTATTATCATGGAGGCGAGGCAGTAGTTACAAACCCTTATGATTATTGCGATTTCCCATAACATCAAGAATACATTATCAACATCTATGTATTCTACACACATAATTCAAACTTCTATAAGGGTTACACATATAGGATAACTTCAACTTCCTTTTTCACTGCCTATATAAATACGTACATAATTCATATTCTAGATCCACATGTAATGGCTTCAATGTTTTTCATTCCTTTACCCAAGAGCTTTCTTCTTCGTTCAGGTGGTAAGTGTTAATTCTATACTCTAACCAGCGAGCGACTATCATGTATCGGCAAGGGGAGGCGTAATGCATCTCTTGCAGTGTTCGTTTTCTGATTATGACTTCGTTTAGTAAAATTCACCTCGCTCACTGCTAAAAACAATGCCAAACTCTCTTTAGAAGCCTCTATCATTAGTGTCAATATATAGCATAAGTTACTAAATCATCGTAAATGGGTAACTTCATACAGTTCACAACACTGATTACGAAAATATCTGGAAAAAATTTATACAATCCTCCAAAAGCATTCAGAATACAATGAATGTAAAGGCATCTGAAAGGGTTGCTTACGAGGACTCGGAAGAAAATGTTTGTGTTTAGAAGGACTGCGTATGAGACTGCTATTACTTTGGCATCACTTGTATCACACTTCAATGGTTAATTAACAGAGCTCGTAGGAAAAGGTTTGTACTTGAAAGGACTTTAGTTAATAGCTAATATTTTGATACCATTTATACACCATGCAGAGTGTTTATATACGCATGCCATCACTACATACATGACTTAATTAGACACAAGTTAATAAAGAAATACATAAATAAATAAAAATGAGCCACACTTTCCTTTACAGATGGTGTCGGAAGTTATGCAGTAGATGAGTGGGAGGCGTCGGCCAGTCCGGTTACCGGCAGGACGAACACATGCTTTTATCACCGTTTCCTTTCCGCATCACGCCCACACCACCAGCCATCCACAGGGAAAGGATTCGTGCAGCTTCATAATGAAAATCCATGCAACCTTCAAATGTCTAATCTTTTTTCCTGTATTTTTTTTCTTCTTCAATCTTTGTTCGTGTCTCCCCCGGGCAGCAATTGTCTTACATATTTTGAGCATTAGACGACCACGGGGCCATCTAGGTTGTATTTGATCATACCTAACCATATTTATTTCCTTGTCTATTTATGAATTTATATATTCGTATTAAAAACTCCACTCAAAGGCACAAAAATGAGTTAAGATTAATCAAAATAAACCCCATTCATAAAGCTATATACCACACTATAGAAATTACATGGTAAGAATTAAAGCAGATGCCAGGTTAAGTTTCAGATAGTTTGATATCTTCATATGTATTTCAACTCGCAGCAGGGACGAAAACCGAAGAGAGAAGTAGTAGTTCCAGACTGCACTTTTTTTTTTTTTTTTTTTTTATGGCCTATATATAGCGCCTGTAGGTATACTTGAAGAGTATGGGAAGCGCTGTTCAGCTTCCACCCATTAGCGCGACGCAGGCAATTTTATTTATAGTGGTACTCATATTAGTGCCCATATCACCACCCAAGCGCATCTTTGGTATACGGCAATTACACCTCCACCTAGAACCTGGGAATTATGGTGACATGCAGGTAACTTTAAACCACTCGACAAATGACAAAGTTTCAAGGCAGTATGTGATGAGATTCGAACCTATACGCATGGACGTCTGCCCAATCCCACGCTCACCACCACTACGCCACCGCCTCCTAATCCCAATCCTAATCCTAACCTAACCTAATTCAGTAGTAAGAATTAATATATGAATACTGGTATGATATCAATAGCCGACGTTACATTTTTTTCTAACATTATTCAGTATCTATCTAATGAAAGTAAACAGTTCATTCAGTGCTTCCTTATCATGCGTGTAATCAACATACACCCACAAGGCAACAGAGAAAATGTCTAGATAGGAATGCCAGAGGGAGAATTTGTCAGGAGAGAAAATGTCAAAGATATGAAGCGAGGAGTGACCACATCTCGCACTAGTCACTTCAGCATTAGTCAGATTCCATCAATAAGTCTTTGAATGTCAGGGCAGCAATTTCCAGATGATCCCACGCGTGAAGCAACCACGAGCACAAGCATTGCAGTCACACGTGCCAGGAGGTGCCAGGCATTAGGTGACGAGGCAGCCACTGGGTCGAGTTGCTCAGGGTAAGGCGGCGGCCGAGGCTCACGAGTGAAAGGTAAAACATCATCACTTATTCGTCGCGGGAACAAAAACCTGATCTATCAACACTGTCTTAAGTTAATTAGTATGCAAATATGGAGCAATTTCCACAAAAGCAGCAACTATTGGGATATTATCAGTCATAATAAGTGCAGAAAACGCTTGAGTTCAATTGATATGCTCTAATAAGTGCTTTGATAATGTATTTCGCCCACTTAACCCGCTCCTCGTGAACAACATAAGTGACTAAATGAGAAAATAGACAGATAAGACTTCATATTCATAGTTCAGGTTGGTGTAATTATAGGACAAGCTTGTTTGCTACGAAACTGGATTAACAAGAAGCAGCTGCAATGAACTCGAAAAAAATTAATAACAAAAATATAGATTAACATTGATTACTTACCATTAGAAATTGAAACACCCATTAGAGCCTCGCTAGCTTTGAGAATATTCCCAATGAGACTGCAAAGCCTTAAACTAAAATGAAGGTGGTAATCACCAAATGGGAGAAGGAACTATAATTATAAACTCACTCTGACGTGAAATTTGTATACGTTGCACTCAAACGCATACAATAATCACGTTTCTCTTCACTGCATTACGTAATATGTGTAAGTAACGTGATTCTTTAGCGAACCCGAGGCTATACGATGGGTTACGTTACTTACTCGGTATTGTAATATCATCAGCTTATACGAGTTCAAGGTTTCTCCCAAGCTCCTCCTTGCGCCTCAGTCACCTGGGCGTAGTGACACCATGGCCGCCGAGAAAAAGGAAGACAAAGAATCGATAGTATTCGTACTATTATAAAATAGTAAATATCTGGAGTCATGTACAGTACGTACAGATAAATGTAAAGATTAACAATAGCTGATTGCGTTAGGTCCTGTAGCAACCTTAACTTTATTATTCAAGAAAATAAAAATGGCATATATATAAATAATAAAAAAAAAAAAAAAAAAATAGTGGCATCAGTAATTTGGAGCAAAGAAAATGGTGCATGAAAAATTATGGTATACATTACATAAGACAATTTTTCTTCATGCATCATTGCTGCCTGTGTCATTTCCTTTATATATCTTTATTTCCTGAATCATTTTTTTCCTAAACATTTTCCGGAGACATTTTCTTCCCGTACCTTTGTTTCGCGAGCCTTTTCTGTTCATGTATTACCTACCAGTGCTACACAATTTGGCCTTCACTGATACTCTTACGTAGATCGTCAGAAAATATTACGATCACCCACTCAACACATCGCAGCGTATGAGTAAACAGAAACTAAACTTGTTACGGCTCTTGCACCTCTTGCTCTATCCGCCCTGCCGCACCTCACGCAGCCTTGAGGGGCCAGCCATGAGAAGAGAGCCATTGTGTTCACTCACCGTACAGCCTCACCTCTCAATTCACTAACCCAACCAGCCAAGCCAACAACCTGACGCATTCCTTAGGACAGTGTGTGTGTGTGTGTGTGTGTGTGTGTGTGTGTGGTGTTGTCCTATCCTACGCTGTACCTATTATAGAGAGAATTAGTGTGGCATAATGCATCTTTCAGTGTGAGCAGACTAGGCTATGGTGTCCTATCTTATCCCATTTGTTTTCTCTTCTACTGAGAGTTATAGTGGTTAGTGCAATTAGCCTATGTATTCAACTCTTTCAGTACCACGCCATCATTTCTGCTTTGTTCAGCGCACTATTGGAGGAGTTTGTTGTTTATTACAGCTACTAAAGTTATCTGATATTATTCATCCGGACAAGACTCGGAAGAATCCATAACAAAAACGCTCGTGCGAAAAGAGGAAATGAATGAACTTAACCTTACCTATTGCCAGAAAGTACCAACAATTTTCATATTTAACTTTCCTAATAGAAAATATAACATAATTTCTCAGTAGCGTTTCCTTCATTGCATCTTTCTCATTAAAAAAAAGAAAAGAAAGAAAAAAAAAGACTCCTTTACCAACCTTGGAGTCCCTTTCTAATTATCATCTATTCAACTTGCTTGGGGACCAGCACCCCAGTGGGCCTTTTTTCATCACAATTTTTCGTTCCCTTGGCCTGTCTTTCCTATTACTTAAAAAATCTAAAAAACCACACTTATTCGTACAAGATTTTTTCTTATTTTTCTCTCTATCTCTTTTTCTCTCTCCCTCTGACTTACTTCTATCATACAAAGTTTCAATATTTGGCAGAAGACTCACATGACAGAACCTTCCAACCCAACACGTAACCATGACCCATACAAGTAAAGTAGCACATTAAGCACGCGATCTGAGGGAAAGCGTCGCCATAATGCACATAGGGAGAATGAATTAGGAATCATAGGGGAGTGAAAGGAGAGTATACAGTACAGTACCTACACGCTAAGTAAGTACTGTACCGCCGCCATATGTACAGTACCTCAATTTGCATCAGTAAGCCACTTATGTGATTAAGGGGGTGGAGAGAGAGAGAGAGAGAGAGAGAGAGAGAGAGAGAGAGAGAGAGAGAGAGAGAGAGAGAGAGAGAGAGAGAGAGAGAGAGAGAGAGAGAGAGAGAGAGAGAGAAGGATACACAAAGTAGGACAAATGGATTACATGTTACCACTACAACAAAAACCACTACCACCACCACCACCACACCACCACCACGTACCTCCCTGGCACTGAGCCCAACACAGCTCAGCAGGAGGTGTGGGGAGCGAGGCATGTCCCGTCACTCCTGCACTAAGAAACTTCACCACCTTCCTTACAGTTATTATGACAGACAGTAGTTTTTTTGATCTGCCTTACTTCTTCAATAGTTCTGCACTCACTTATCTGGCTCAACTGTGTGCTTTTTGTTATAATGTGTGGTAATGAAGTCACAAGAGTTGCCGTTTCCTATGTAGTGTTTTGGTTCAGTTCTTATGGGTACATCTCTTCACATATTTATTTTACAGATTTTTTTTCATAGTACGTATTGGCATATTTTCTTCACTGGGTAAAGGTTAACACATTGAACTTTTTTCCGATTTAAAAAAAGGAAGTGCATCAGAGATTTTTTTTCAACTTCAAACACCAGCACGTCACATTTCTACCCTATGTTCGTCTGAAAGGAATATGAATGGTTAAATAAAAGCAACACCGTATAAGATCATGTTATACGAGTATAACATAATCTTCCACAGGTTTTCAATAAGAGGCACGCAGGAAGACGTGGAAAGACGAGGGGCGCGAAACTGAGCCACTTGTATGATTGTTTCTGCAGGTAAGAGAACAACAGCGTGGCTTCTTTCCTGCCTTCAGGGAAAATTATGTTTATACTCCGCCTGACTGAGTGGCAGCAGCGCGGAGGGCAACCACCCACTGTGGAGGCTCACGGCACTCTCCGGCGGCTCCTGCTGGTGACCTTGTGTGCTGAGGTGCATGCTTTAAGTTAACACGGCCGCAGGGTGTTGTGGAGAGACACACGGTTACCAAATAATATTACTCAAGTGTGTGTGTGTGTGTGTGTGTGTGTGTGTGTGTGTGTGTGTGTGTGTGTGTGTGTGTGACATCTATTTATCTATCCCGTCTCCTCTCCTCCGGCAGCGTCCCCTAAAGGGATGATCGCAGAAGAGCTTCTAACTGATAAACGCCGCACACGAATGCGTACTATCACTTGGTAACAAAAGCGATATGACTTAGTTTCTAAATAAGTTAATATGAATGAATATGTGTGTGTGTGTGTGTGTGTGTGTGTGTGTGTGTGTGTGTGTGTGTGTGTGTGTGTGTGTGTGTGTGTGTGTGTGTGTGTGTGTGTATATATATATATATATATATATATATATATATATATATATATATATATATATATATATATATATATATATATATATATATATATATATATATATATATATATATATATATATATATATATATATATATAGATGGAAGTTCTCCATGGCAGATGACACAAGGCGGGCGGGGCTCGACTCGTTGCCTAACATCCTTACGTTACTGAGGCGCCGCGGGGGACACCCTCAGGGATTTAGGCCCACCGCTCCGTTGATGAGAGTGACCCACTCTGCCGGCCTCTGAGCAAACCATTGGCAATAACTTGTGTGCAGGTGACGGGAAGGAAGGCCACTTAGGCAACTCATCCCCACATCGCACTAGCGGCCATCCATGATAATGGCGGGAATGCTGCGAGCACCGTTCAATTCGGCACCCTGACTGGACTGCTGCAAGCACAAGCACAGCACGGTGGGCGTCACCCGTGCTGCTATCATGCAAATTTCTCACGTCCCAGAGGTTCGCGGGGCGACACACGCGACGCCACACTCCCATCCCGTTGGCTCGTTGGTCAAAATTCACTTGTGTTACTAAGCGTAAGAAGAAAACAACTCCTTTCCCTATTGGTGCACGTGACGCCCCTCGTAGCATAACACGGCCCGCATAATGCGCCACCAGTCCCGCCGCCGCGAGGGGCGCCCGTCCCACACCCATCACCACGACCACTACCACTTAGCGCCACCCTCACATAGCACCACAAGGACGTGACTGAGGCAACAGGCAGCGGATAGGCTGTTATGCTAAGGCTGTAGGTCCACCATGGCAACGCCAAGTGGTTTTGCAGCCCCGTGACGTCAGCTGCTCATCAGTCGCACCTTATAAGAACATGAACATGAGGTTGTTTTGGCGAGATTATTCTTCAGCAGAGGGAGTGCACGGACAGGTGTCGCTGGAAAGGCTGCGTGAAGGTACTCATAGTGATGAATTTTCTTAATCTTTTATCTTAGCATAATCTACTATTCTTTTTTCCCTTCTCACGCACATGTCGCAGTAAAACAAAGGAATGCTGGCTCATGCAAAGCGGACCTGTCAGCAAGAGTGCACAGCTGAGTGGCGGATTCAGTACCCCCATGCGGGTCGTTTAAAGAGGCTCCACATTCAGCTTGTTCCACCACTTGTTGTTGGTCGTGAGAAACAGCGGCTTACTTATATAGTGACTGGTGTTGGTGGAGGCCATGTACGGGTGTCACCAAACCCCAAGGTGACATGCCACAGTGAATGATGCTTCCAGGGGTCCTGCACACAACATTACTGAATGACTTCAACCCACAAACATAAAATGCACCCAAGATATGTGAAATGCGGGTCATCACCTTCTATTACTCCTTTCAACCTTTGAGAACTACATGCCATGATAAGAAGTATGAGATAAAACACACACACACACACACACACACACACACACACACACACACACACACACACACACACACGATGGATGTTAAGTGACTAGGGGAAGGAAGCTTTCCTATGGTGCCTGAGATTTAAAGGATGCAAAAAATGTATCAGCGAGGTAAATACAAACAGTACATTTTATCAACTATGCATGTTTGAGGTTGGATTAAGTGTAATAAGATCCATATTGCGAAAGTGTGTTAATTTCAAAAAGCTAAAAGCAAGATATTAGATCCCAGAGTGAAAAATTACTAAAATGTATAGAGTTACCACGTTATCAATCAGCGAATAGGAGATTTACAGCTTTATTGAAGACTCCCTTGCTTCCCTATGTGACTCTTCAGCAGGACTGGGCTAAGCTGCACGGTGGTAGGTGAGGTAGGGTTGGGTTACTTGCGGTGGATGGCTGTGGCTGGCTGTTTGAAGGGAGAGAAGGCTCGCACGTATACTCGTAAATATCTTGACTTCTTTTCAACTTCTAATCTTTTCCCTTCTTGAAATGATTACGTTACCGAACATTTTATTGCATTTTTCCGGTTACCACATCTCCCAGACCATTTCAGTACACAAAGAAAGACATTGCGAGTCATGATCATGCGTAGTTAGCCCACCAGGGACTGACTGGCTAACCCTTGCCACTTCAGTAATATAAAACCATCTTGGTGTAAATGATATGCACCCCTGGTTATAAAGGAAAACGAAAGAAAAACCAAGCACAGCAGACTTGTTGATCCTTAAAAGGTTATTTGTGAATGGGTAACCTTTGTCATAGTAAGTAAATCACAGATATACAAAACTGTCATGGTGTGAGTTCATGGTTACCTGTGACTGAAAAACTTATTACACCAGAGGAACAGAGGTTACGACAACTGGCTAACCATCATCATACCAATCACAGGAGCAGTGAAGTGAGTAAGTACGTGTGTAGCTATCATGGCAGTTATATTGTATGTACTGTACGTGAAAAAATAAATCAATAAAAAAAACACCAGTACGCAGACACTAAACAACCAAGAAGCAAGTTACCATTGACAGACTGACCTTCATCTTAACACTGACATAAAACCACAACGAACATGAGACAGCAAAAAACAACCTAGTCAGCTCCGGTACATCCATCACACAATTTGTCATCTTCCTTCGTGAATCCACCCAGCCTATCTTACAGCTTTGTATCACACCCGCACTTACCACACGGCGGCCCTAGAAACATAGGTAGGCCATGCATTCATCTATACTATATTATTTCATTACCCCATAACCCACTCATATAATAGCAATTCCATTCCCTCCGGCTGTAATTACGAGACAGTTTCTATTTTTCACTTAATCAACGTATAAATACATCATTCGCAGCCAATAGAGCTAAGTCATGGTCCAAATCCAATCACTGTTTATTGCTATACACCCTTATGTAAATCACCTTCCTTAACCCCTTCAGTACTATGTCATTTGTACCTAGAGTTTCCTGTTTGATTAGACCATTACATTTACATTAGAAAGGGTCTATGGAGCTCAAAAGACTAATGGCTAGTTATCATTATTTCAATCCCCTACATAAGTTTCTCAAGCTGTAAAAAGTCACCAAATAGTACGTAGAATTAATATGGAAACGTGTCATGGTACTGAACGGTTTAAACGCCCTCCATTAATTTCAGGTCATAGTCAGACCCTTCCCACTCTCTCACACTTTTCGCTCTTCATAGGATGTTGATTAATGTGACCTGGGAGTATCGGTTTAGGTTAAAGTTATCAGCCACTTAACATTTCTTGTCTCTTTTATCACTAGAGACAGAAGAACTTGCGAATAAGAGCATTATATAGCATGGGATATGAATGTTGTAATGTGTTTTGTATAACCAGAATGTGACTTGACTAGTGATAAAATATAATGTACTTTTCGATTAATACTGAGAGAGAGAGAGAGAGAGAGAGAGAGAGAGAGAGAGAGAGAGAGAGAGAGAGAGAGAGAGAGAGAGAGAGAGAGAGAGAGAGAGAGAGAGAGAGAGAGAGAGAGAGAGAGAGAGAGAGAGAGAGAGAGAGAGAGAGAGAGAGAGAGAGAGAGAGAGAGAGAGAGAGAGAGAGAGAGAGAGAGAGAGAGAGAGAGAGAGATCGACAACCGGCCATGAGCGCCTTCAAACAGGTGTTTTTTACTGTTCTCACGGCAGATTAACACGATTTTCATATCATTAAAGAGAAACAGTTTTGAGAAGCCGCCTAGTTATCCATGTGACATTTGAAAATAGTCGTGGTAAGAGAGAGCAAGACATTTCTGAATACTAACCAGAGAGAGAAAAAGAGAGACAGAGAGGGGTCGACAGCCGGCCATGGGAGCCTTCAAACAAAATGCTGCCCTTGCCTAATGTAAACACACACGAGTCACCATTGCATGACGGGCGTCCATGAGACAATGTGAGGCATTCCGTAGCTCCTGAACTAAATAAGCAAGTGCATGGCTGGAAACAATAGACTCCACGTACGCCGTAGTTGCTAAGTGAATACATACTGTACATTCCTTTCGTAATATTTCCCACGGCTGTTTCAAGGCGGAAGTGTGAGAACGCCACAGGGACCAGTGTCTATATTTGGTTTCTCTTTCTCTTTTTTATTTCAGAAATTCCTTCATTTAACTTTCTAGCAGATCAAATTTGGTAAGACTATTTTTTTCCTGTGTTTATTTTGGGACATACGCCTCCAAGTCACACACACACACACACACACACACACACACACACACACACACACACACACACACACACAGAGAGAGAGAGAGAGAGAGAGAGAGAGAGAGAGAGAGAGAGAGAGAGAGAGAGAGAGAGAGAGAGAGAGAGAGAGAGAGAGAGAGAGAGAGAGAGAGAGAGAAAATCAGACTATTTCACCTATGGCAAGCTCCTTTCTGTCGCTGCTGCCTACCTGTAATTAAAGCTTCACCTCTCCCTAAACGACCAGCCGTGAATACCTGGCGCTCAGTGGACCAGAGAGCGTCACCTACACCGCGACTCACCCACCCATCACTGTCATGCACGGAAGCTCCTTATTACACAGACGGCATGCAACACACCTCCACCTGGGACTCTGAGTGTATGCTAATGTTTAGTCCGCATTTCTAAGTCTATATACGTTTGTCTCAGGCTTTACTGGAGGTCATTGGTGTTTTAAAAGGTGGTCTTTTTTTTCTTTTTTTTCATAATTCTAATAGTTTGTTTTCTACTTCAACTTTCAGAAAAAAAAACACGTGTTATTTCTTAATCCTTTTGAAGTCCCAAAATATTTCAAAATACGGATGTTTATATTCTAAGATTAGTCTTAAGTATCAGAATGCGTCAGGATGACTTCCTAATTGCTCGGCATCTGTCTTTTTACTCTATTACATGTTCTATGGGGGAATATTAAATATCAATATTAGTCTGAGTTTCCTATTTCCCGCCACTTCGGTCTCCCATTCGTCTTCATCATTTCACTACCTTCTCTTCTGCTGTTCCAAAGGTAAGCAATACACGAGCTGACTGACACGCAAACAGTTCAGCTCCCAGCGCTCAAGCACCACTCACTGATGTGCCAACACTCGCGCCCACCATGGAACGTTTGTCAGTGTGCGCTGCCTCGCTCTGAAAATGAGAGTGAGAGGAAGGAAAAGGTAAAAGAAGAGCGTAGCGAGGCGGCCTCATTGTGTTCCCTCCTGAATCTCGACCTCCTGACACGGTGGGTACGGAGGCGGGGCTGGGAGCGCTACATACACAGCAGAAACACGTGCTGCGTCGCCCCAGGGCAGTACGTGTTCCACTGCTTAGCATTCTTCTCTTGAAAATTTCCCTCCAATGAAAACCAGACTGCAACTCCTGGTAGCAATGCTCGGGCTATTCACGACTTGTACGTGATAGTATTGTCTCCAATGGAATCTTAAAACATTATGACTTACTTCAAAATTAGCGGCGTTGTGATTGCTAATATCGCCACGTCTCGAGTCTGTCGCGTGAAGACCAGACATGATGCAGGCTCCTGTCACTGTACACACGTGACTGATGGTATTACAAGCCTGGTGGTTAATGTGGAGCCAGTACAAGACCCAGTGTCTGGTATACCTCTGCACCCTCACTCACGCATGCCTCCTGACACACCTGCAAGACACCATAAGTCTCGAAGGCCCCGTTACTCAAACACACGGAGATGGGTGGCGCGTGTGGCTGCGTGTGTGGCTACATCTGCTACACGTGTGGACACCGAGCGGATGCTGCTAGCTTTCCATTTGCTTTGTGTGTTGAGCTAAGGCTAACACAGCACTAGGAAACAATACGCAGCGCCAGATAGTCTGTGTGCACAAGTGGTCAGTGGCAAGATCCGCTGTTATGGCGATGATCAGCCAGCCTCCGTACTCCCTGCACCATGCCTGGCACACACCAAGCCGCTATGTTTTGCTCAATGGAATGTGCCTCTTTAATATTCGATAATTTTATAAATAGTGTTCAGTTTTATATGTACAGTGTACGTTTCGGGTGTCAGGCACCTATTTTCTCTTGTCACATCCGGAGCATTAAATCTTATGAGCGCTAAGAATAGCAGAGCAATCTTTTACTTGATATAGAATATGTACACTGTACAGTGTAAGACTGTCGTCTTTCTATTTTTCAATTTCTTTTTCTTCAGGTATGCCTCATGTAAAGGCATACCTTCACCTCCCCCCCTTCTTTTGTATATATACTTTCTCAATAAACTTATGAAACTTAAAGACTGAAAAAAAAAAAAAAAATACAAACACTAACTACGCTAACTCATGAGTCTGAATTACTGTGTTACTCTCTATTTTCTTGTCAGCCTTTCAAGAATACACAGTAAATTTACACCAAATAACATTGAGGGACAGTGCTAATATAAACCAGTGTATGACTCCAACATCAATTCTTATTCAACCTGCAGCCGTGATGCGTAGTGGACTTGGTGACATGACTTATTAGAGCAACTGTGCATTGACTCTGAATGCTATGAAGAAGTTTCATGGAACGGGGTCAGAATGTAACATGGCAAGGCACCACTGAGAGCAAAACGAGTGATGGAGTAATCAAAACCTTCCATCACTTGTAGTTTTATTTTCGCTTAGTAAAATCACGCAGATAAAGAACCCAATGCTTAAATCTTGCCTCAGTGTCAATATTACAAAAATAAACACAACACCAGTTTCTGTTATTTAGATAGAATTTGAGGGATTTCATTAGTTCAAAGTTACAACTATTTTTTGTATCTTAAGTGATTAACTGGAAAATATCATAAACATAAGAGCTATCTTTGGAAATAAAGAATACATCACATATTTGTATTCATACCTAATCATTCGCAGTGATGAATAGACTAGGACTAATATTCTTCCTTCCTCCCCAAACTTCCTTGCTAGTCTGAAGAGCCTCTTTAAACACTGTACAAGTCGCATGATTACTTATACTACTTATCGCCTACCAATACCGCAACGAAGAGAGAAAAGACGGCTGCCAGCCACTTCCTGACACCACCACCACTACCAATTCTCTAGGCTCTACCTTAAGGGTCGAGCGGCTCCCAACATTACCTCCAGCTGCTGCTTACCTCCCTGGCGCTGTCTCTGAGTGCCGCCACCGCCACCACTGCCCCCCTCACCTCCACACCTGCTTCCTCTCTCCTGTTCACGCGTGAGGCAAAGGTCCCCATGAGAGAGAGAGAGAGAGAGAGAGAGAGAGAGAGAGAGAGAGAGAGAGAGAGAGAGAGAGAGAGAGAGAGAGAGAGAGAGAGAGAGAGAGAGAGAGAGAGAGAGAGAGAGAGAGAGAGAGAGAGAGAGAGAGAGAGAGAGAGAGAGAGAGAGAGATCTGAGGAGTTAGCTTCAACACACACACACACACACACACACACACACACACACACACACACACACACACACACACACACACACACACACACACACACACACACAGGAAGACAAATGAGTTACGATAACCTAACATAACATAACAAAACAAATAAATAAAATTAATAAAAAGATAATGAAGTCACAAGCCAACATCCAGTGACACATCTGACATCCTGACACTCCAACTTGATACGAACCAAATTACGATTAATTAATATCTATATGAAGAACATTTCCTAATACAAGATAGTGTTTCTCTGTCACCATCTTTAAAACCTGCCAGGCTAGAGTTGGAAGCATTAGCAAAGGATAGGGGTGTAAAAAGAAGGGTAAGGAGTGAGCTAAGCAGGTTAAGAAGCATTGGGGCATTTGAACCTGACGCTGGGGAAGACCGGCAGGATACAAGTACATTCATTATGGTACCTGAACTTCCATAAACAAACGTACGCTTCTCTTGTTAGCTATATGAGTAATCTTCTTTCATTTATTTAAGATTATTAGACGGAAGCAAGATTTAACTGATATATCTAAACTATACGTACTCAAAATACGGCTATTTTATTACTTTGGTTATGTTTAGATTTTGCCATTTTGTTTTTCTAATGACATGAAAACCGCGTCAGTAGACATTTAGGTTAATTCATGGGGAAAATATGGATGTAATAGTCTCTACACACGAAATCATGCTGGTCTTATTAATCATATGAGTAAATAACCTTTAATACTTTTACTCTATGTGCAAATGAAAGTCAATCAGCAAAACTACAGAAAATCAAAGTTCATTCATCTGACATGTAAACATCCACACAATAAAAAGGCCAGTGTAGTTACATTACCCAGTCATTATCTTTTCTTATATATATATATATATATATATATATATATATATATATATATATATATATATATATATATATATATATATATATATAATAATAATAATAAAACAGCAAAATGAGAAGAAATCATGTTAATTTAAGTGAGGCATGTTAAATCCTACATACATACATACATACATACATACAATCAGGTCAGTGTTATTAGTTGGACAATTTTCCGCTGTTTGTAAGACATATAACTCCCTTAAACAGGCCAGCCATGAGTTACTAATTACCAAAAAAACACTGAACATAATTTTTTTTCTTACTTCCTAGGTGTTTTTGCATTCCCTTTTTACATGTGGAGAAACCTTAAGTGTGTCTGTATGTACGTTGACTAGGCAGGTGAAATTTACCTACTAGGCCCGGCAGCGCGAAAGACTAGCTAACCAAGAAGTGTGTACATAACAATGCGCCGGCGCCGGATGAGGGTTTGAAAGCTCGACTCGCGTGTAAGGTAGATAGGCTGTGTGTGTGTGTGTGTGTGTGTGTGTGTGTGTGTGTGTGTGTGTGTGTGTGTGTGTGTGTGTGTGTGTGTGTGTGTGTGTGTGTGTGTGTGTGTGTGTGTGAAAATAGGTGAATGAAAACTATCCAAGAAGAAACCAAAGAAAAAAAAAGGGATGTAGTTACAGTGAAAAGCTAAGAAAGAAAAGGATTAATGATTGAATAAAGCACACATACAACAAAAACGGATGTATAGAACGAGAAATGGGTGTGAAGGAAAACCATCAAATAAGAAACTAGGAAAAAACTGAAACAAAAAATGAAAAAAAAAAGGAAAAATGTTCACAGATACAGTCAGCAGAAAACTCCGGAAGGACAAGGTTCATAGATGGTGAGGCAAAATGGATCACACTCCACACAAAACCTGAAAAGCTTTAATTAATCTCTCCTCAACTTGCACTGCCACACGACACACCTATGCACCACACCTCCAGTACTTTCCAAAGTTGAAACTACAGAAGTTTTCTAAGGGCGTTTTTACGGGTTTGGTGTGATATTAACAAGACCTCTACAATATCGAAAGAAGAAACAGCCTCAAGAACCTGGCTAACCACCTCTGCAGCTTTTGAATATAGTCGTGATGAGAGAGCAAAGTGTTTGTGAATACGGACCTCTCACGCCAATAACTACCAGGCAACGGTCGGCATGGCAAGGTTGATAGATAAATTCCACTAAGTTTTCGAGATAGTACGTGAACTGACGCCTGTATAAAGAGAATGGGGCGGTTGCACCAGTTTGACATAATAGGAAGGAAGCTCAGTCATGTCTTAAGATACCCGTATACCACACCACTGGATGTATGGATGTGAAGAATAAGTTAGAAAAATTAAATAATAATAATAAATATAACAATACGACTACTACTACTACTACTACTACTACTACTACTATTGGAATTGGAATAAAACTGTGGTACTTTCTAATCCAGAACGTCTTCCTATTGCTCAATTATGCAAACTATTACATATATTCATTTTTTTTCTTCTTTGGCAATTTGTTTTTCTCTCAGACTTTCGTAAGACTTGTAATATGTAAGTAAGAAATGAGAGAACTTGTTAACACTTGTAAAACTGCACATGTGTTACAAATAAAAAGTACTCTGTCAAGATGTCAAGAGCACATATAAAGGACACTATACTATACTCTACTATCATATGCATAGATAAAGGCATCAGATGTGTATAGATACGAGGAGGAGAAAGATGGATGCAATTCTCTCTCTCTCTCTCTCTCTCTCTCTCTCTCTCTCTCTCTCTCTCTCTCTCTCTCGATCGTGATTCCCCATGAGGAAGTCAACGAGTAGCCCACCTACCGCTACGTGATGTTTGCTGTCCCACCAAGAGGAAGCGTGACCACCGCGGCGTAAGAGGTGGCAGGTGGGGTGGTGCAATGGGCGCGGGAGGCCATAAGGCTAATTAGAGGAACATACACGGGTGAGATTTGCTTTCCGGAGAGAGAGAGAGAGAGAGAGAGAGAGAGAGAGAGAGAGAGAGAGAGAGAGAGAGAGAGTACTTATATGTAAACAAAGAAAGAGGGCGTTTGCAATGATGAATAACAAATAAACATGGGAAGGATTTATAAATGAATACCGTGGTTTGCAAATACACCACGCCGCTACATGTACAAACATCAAATGAGAAAGATCAGGAAAATTAACAAGACACGAGTTAGTCAAGCATTACGTAAGTGAAAATGAGATCATCTTTATGGCGGATGGAACGACTACCGACTCGGAAGTGACTCAGTCAAACAAGACACGCCCAAGCAAATCTATAGCTGAAAAGTTGAGAAGCCACCAGGCCTATAGATGCCTATCTCAATATGAAAAAAAAAAAAAAAAAAAGAATTATGTCCACTTACTGATTCCTTCTTATTTTCTACATCCATAAACTAATCTAATCTCTTAAAACTTCCTAATGACCCAGTACTCACAACCTGATTACTAAGACCATTCCATTTATCCACCCCTTTTAAGAACCAACTGCCAGGCCCTAAGAGAAGGAAGGGCGAAGATTGTCATAAGTGTCTTGAAATACAGAAAGCTGGCAGAGAAAGACTTGCTAAGCTGAACACCCAGCAGATCTGGGACCTCTGCATGGCGCCATTACCTTGACCGCCAGGCAACACAACACCCTATTAACGTAAATGTTGCCTTTGTTCCCGGTCATTAAATCTATCATCCCCCACTCCCCTCTCGCTGTCACGCCCAAGCCCGCCCTGTCCTCCCGTCACCACCACAGCCATGTCACTCGTCACGGCGCCACAGGAACATGAAGCACTCACTTATAGCTGTCCTGTGGTATGACGCGCGCTTCTTCGAAAACCAGGACGGAAGACGGATTCAGGAAATACGCACCCAAAGTCTCTCTCTCTCTCTCTCTCTCTCTCTCTCTCTCTCTCTCTCAGACCAAAGTGCGTGTCCTCACCTCCGGCAGCTCTAAGTTCTCCTCCTCGGAGTGAGTGCTCCACCTGTTGTAGTGCTGAGACACGGCACTCAGCAAGGAATTCAGGTGCCCAGTCAACATAGTGGTGCTACTCAACATGCGCCTCGCTCCTCACCTCTGCTAATCACCAATGTCAACAGTTTGCTTGCCGTCAGCTTCAGCAAGCGTGTGTTTCGTGCTGTGCGCACACGCTGTCTTAACCACTCATCGCTCTGGTCTTTTTGGGCGCAGCTAGCAGTTCAAGGGTGTTGTCTCAGTCTAATCACAACTCACAGTTCATAGGAATTTTTTGCTGCCCAAAGAACACTACACAGTACCACCCTCACAGTTCAGGACAAAACTGGGCTAACGCAAAGCGTCACTCACTATGGTGATTCGATGGTAACTCACAGAACTGAACAACGCCTGAGGAGTGAGGACACGCATGTGCCGGCGGCTCCGTGGCCAAGTTATTACTGGTCGGCCGCTGGTGGTCCAGAGGGGCTGCGGCCGCAGCGCTGGCTTCCTGTGGGGCGCTCTCCCTCACTCCTACACACACACACACACACACACACACACACACACACACACACACACACCAAAAATAGGTTGTAATCAAATAGCTATTTCCTGTAATATACATTACGTAATGCATGTGAAAATTAATAATGAAGAATATGTACGTATAAGTTAAGTATATGCATTTCTTTTTCTAAATTTAGAGATTTTTTTAGAAAACTTGAAGTTACGATGTTTTATCAAATCTATGTATCCTTCGCCGATTGCTGTAGTTACATCTTATAATTCTTCTGATCATTCTAAGTAGAATTTTTGGGGCGTTTTCCTTGCACAAGGTCAAAACAACTTATTTTGCATTATTCAGATTCAGATTTAACTCTCCATGGATATTATCATTATTATCATCATTTTTTTTTCCATTTGGATGAAGTTAAGACATCTGGTTGGAAGAGATAGGAGCTGTAAGGAATGCATGGATGTTTCCCAATTAAATTATCTTGGAACATAACTAACAACCCGTGATGGATGGGAAGCCAGAGTTGCCGGGATCAAACTGGATCATGGTGTTTTCCCTTGCCTTTTTTTTCCAAAACACTTTAATAGCTTCCAATGATTATGTTTCTCCATTTCAGGAGTTTACTCAAAATTATTCCTTCCGAATCTCAGAAAACTGTGGCCACAACTTTCTCAGCTGACCTTTCCTCCTTGAAATTCTTTAGTCCATCTGATCCATTAACTAACCACTAATTAGAAAGAATTTTGTTCTTAAAATGGCACCTTAAGGTTCATGCCATCGCTAGTTACATTCTTCACTAAAAACTGTAATTTGCTTCACTCTTTAACAAAAAGGAAACAGAAAGGTCAGGCCTTTGAGTTGGCTGATCCTCGCGCAAAGCTCCAGCAAGAACCTAGGGAGCAGTGAATGAGCTTACTAAAACCAAGAAATTCACTTAGGATGGCAAATACTGATCCATGTGATACGTTGACTTCACCAGGGAAAGCATCAGTAATCCTCTTCTACCAGATAGCTCACTTACGTCACTTTCTATTGTTGTCGTTAGTGGCCTTACTTCCCCGAGTTATTTTTCATCTCATCTCTACCTTCTTCAAAATATTTCATTCAATCGTAAATAACTTTTCGATAGAGCATGATCTCCAAATACTTGCTGCAGTACTTGGATGATATTTCTCGATTTACATTCCAGACTGATGAGAAACTTAATGTTAATCACAATTCAAAAGTATTTCTTCAAGTGAATTCAAAGTTATTTTCTTCGGAAACACTATGAAAGCCTCCGTGAAAAGATAGTAATTGAGAAAGCTTATTTAACTGAACCACCTAGCAGGAGATGATTGGTCAAACATGTTAAGTGTGTTTAATCTTATACACAATAAGGAATATTATTATCTCCTTGATATTTCTTAACTTGGTCTACTTGTGTGTGTGTGTGTGTGTGTGTGTGTGTGTGTGTGTGTGTGTGTGTGTGTGTGTGTGCGTATATGTTGAAAACGAGAAAAAAAAAATCCTGTATCAAGCTCCATTTACAATAGTCAAAGAAAAACAGTTTTGCGCTGAAATGGCGTGTAGATGTTGAGTAAACTATGTATTGAAAAGACAACAAATGTTTAACACCAACACAACACTCAAAGCTCTTATCTTCATCAGGCATCTCGCTTTGTTTCAGATTTTTGCTTCGTAAGTACTACATGGTCTAGGTAGCACGTAGGCCTACACTCCTGTACCTGCGTGATGAAGCTGCCGCTTTCCCCTGTATAAATTAAAGACCCAAACGAGAGAGGGAGGAAGCAGGCGTGAGAAGGCACATTTCCCTTTCCCATTCCCATCCACACTCTCTCCGAGTCAGGAAGATGGTAATTCACGCCCTGGGTATAATCTGAGGCAAAATGTTTCAAGCAATCACTAAAGACATAAGCGTCAGTGAGAAACAAAAACTTTCATATAGTTAATCATATTCTGCCATGGCGTTGAAGATCCCTACACCAGCTACAACTCAGAATGTCAGAATCTTTTTTCACAGGAATCCATTCTCTCCCCCACACACACACACACACACACACACACACACACACACACACACACACACACACACTACGGTCTTTAGATAGTGAAAGAGTTAAGGTGAGAAGTGTATAATCTCCACAAAATCTTAAATCGCCCGCCGCCCTGTCACGCGAAACCCGCTACTGTCCGTTAGTTATCCGGGAATCGCCTGCGGATAGACCAGTGATGAGGTTCCTGATGCTAGTGGCCTTTGTCACGGCCGCCAACACAGCCCGGCTCAGTCCTCCACTACTTGGCACCCTATGAGGCCCCAGTCTTGCACGCCTGGTTTGTTGGGCTGACATGTGTCATGTAGGACTCGAATCGACGTCAAAAAAGTTTACTATCACACTCACAGAGTTTAAGCACAAAGGAAGTGGCTGCACAACCATGAGGCTCAAGCTTCCGGCTGGATTCACCAGATTCGTCTTCACAAACGTATCAGTCCAACTCTCTCTCTCTCTCTCTCTCTCTCTCTCTCTCTCTCTCGCGCGCGTGTGTGTGTGTGTGTGTGTGTGTATTTCACCTCCTCGGTCGCCTGCTGGTCACCCAGCCAGTCTTCCCCACTACGGAGCGAGCTCAGAGTTCATAGACCGATCTTCGGGTAGGACTAAGACCACATCTCACACAACACACCGGGAAAGCGAGGCCACAACCCCTCGACTTACACCCCGTACCTATTTACTGCTAGGTGAACTGGGGCCACTCATTAAGAGGCTTGCCCATTTGCCTCGCCACTTCCCGGGACTAGAACTCGGCCCTCTCGATTGTGAGTCGAGCGTGCTAACCACTACACTACACTGTGTGTGTGTGTGTGTGTGTGTGTGTGTGTGTGTGTGTGTGTGTGTGTGTGTGTGTGTGTGTGTAATTCACCTCGGTCGCCTGCTGGTCACCCAGCCGGTCTTCCTCATTACGGAACGAGCTCAGAGCTCATAGACCGATCTTCGGGTAGGACTGAGATCACAACAACACACAACACACACCGGGAAAGCGAGGCCACAACCCCTCGAGTTACATCCCGTACCTTTTTTACTGCTAGGTGAACAGGGGCCACACATTAAGAGGCTTGCACATTTCCCTCGCCGCGCCGGGACTCGAACCCGGGCCTCTCGATTGAGTCGAGCGTGCTAACCACTACACTACGCGGTGTGTGTGTGTGTGTGTGTGTGTGTGTGTGTGTGTGTGTGTGTGTGTGTGTGTGTGTGTGCTGCGGAAGTTTACACGATGAAAGGTAGCTTGCCGAGTTTAGTAGCTCTATGAAGAAAGTGTTTCCTAAAACGGGGTGGTAACCACAACTCGTACAGTTCTTTGGTTCAATAACGAACAACGCATTTCGATTTTCTCCAGCACATACTCGAGTTTAATCAAAGGCCAGACAATAGGCAGGTTAATGGACACAAGGTAATGATTAGATATAGGATGTGAGGCCATGCAGCACCATGTGTACTGACTTTACCCGCAATGTATATATTACTATATTTTCTTGGAGCTGCAATAACTAATATGGGTAACAAATCGTTCGATGTAGTAAGGGGAAATACGGATAGAACAAGGGCATCGTATCAGACTAGGCAAAGCTACCACACAGATCCTTATGTGGTCATTACGTTAGTAATAACAGTACACTCAGGTGCTGCTATATCATTACTACACCGTACTAGTACTTTATATGCATACATATTATGTGTGAGTGAACGTCGACGTTATTTCACAAAAAATACCACTGTACTACTATTATCCAGTGGTGTGTGCGTTAATGTTACAGTACCAATGACATCAAGACGTCTCCAATGGTGATCCGTGAGAAATTAACAAAAAAAAAAAAATCTTGTGAGAAGGCTATACAACCACTTACTGAAGCCAGAGCGGAGCTGACATGTCAATGAGAAGCAAGAATAATCCCTTTCGGCAAATTAACACTATATTGCAGATATGTAGAAAAATGGTTTCCTTAAAAACCAAATACAAAATACTGGATCACATTATCATTTATGTAAAAGGAGAAAACTGTCCAAGGGAAAGAAAGTAAAAAAAAAAAATAAAAGTTGCAGTATGCAGGGTAGATATCACTAAAGTATATTATGTACTGTACATGGTCAAAGATTACATAAAGAACAGCCTTAACTCCTGATTGAAAGATATAAAAAACAGATAATTCAGCTTCTTTCTCTTGCGTTGATGAATACCAGGCTAGGCGGCTGCAAGAACGGCAGTGGAGGAGTCGCTTTCCCTTGTCCGGCCCTGCGTGCACACCTTACCCCAACACGCGCCATCAGCAGGTCATCGCACTTCCTCTCGCCATTCTTTATTACCACCTCGCCACCACCTTCCTTTCTCAGCCACAGATGACGCCGTGTCCCTGACTAGGATCACGGGAACTATATCAATTAAGCATTCCACTGTCACTCCTACCTACAATACAATACACCATCCCTTACTGCATCTTTACTGTATCATTTTTCAGTTAGATGGATTAAAACAATTATGCATGTTAAGAAAATGGCAGGAAGTTATCTATAAAAAAGTAAAGTAGATGCACATAAATATACATATACATATCAGTATATTGATACTATTACACATGCCATTGCTGCCTCGAAGAGCAACCTCCATACACCGCATGAAACCAATATTACCATGCACGAGACAATGTTTACCAGTACTCGTCGGAAAAATCAATGTTACAATTTTGTCAACAGTGTTATCTCAAATTCAACATTGCTTCCCATTTCACCTTTAAACCGTTACTACAGCGTGCCATCAGTCTTGCTGCAAGGATAACTGTCATGTAAGAACACTACGGTACTACGTGCTATCTCAAGACCACGAGGCGAGAAGCTAATGAACGATTTGTACTCAGCTGACCAGTGTAATGTGTGAAAAGATCAGGTGGTGGTCATGTTACAGACTCCTTGCACACCTCAAGCCATGGTGCCAGGATTACGAGACACCAGTACACACGTTGACCCAGTGCCGTCAAGGATTGGCGCGCCACACAGGTGTATTGGTGTGTAGTGTAGGCAGCTCTCCCACCGCGAGCCTCAAATCAGGTGGGGTGGTGCTGGCTTTCACCTCCACGCCGTGATGCCCATTGTGTATCAACATGAGAAACTGATCACACACACACACACACACACACACACATACAAAGTGGATAATAGTGTTCAACTGTGTCGATCCATCATAACATGAATTCTGCTAGGTAAACACTGGTAATGAGTGCGTGGATGAAGGGCGGCAGAATAGGCTTACTAAGACGGTCACAATAAACAGGTTCCTAACAACACGTGTAACCGCTGCCCCTAAACCGTAAACCTAAGGAGCACAAACAGTCCGCAAATCCAGGTGGAATACTCACCTTCCTTTTCCTCATGGTCCTGTAGGAGTTCTTCATGTCCTGTGTCAACTACTGCTGGTACTCACGCGTCTTGTTTATTTCCTCTTTGAGCTGTCAGATATCAACACAAATCCATATCCGCCCTACTGGCACTGACACAACACTTCACACCATAACCGATCCACGCGGAACACGATAGTGACCAACACATCCACACGGAACACCGAGGCAACTGGTGGCTTTCTCGACCAGCAGCAGTGGCAGCAGACGGACGACGCGCATCTTAACCCTGACTCAAAATTTGATTGATTTGTGTCTCTTATGCTGTTGATCCTGTCTCCTCCTCCCAAAGTAACTTACCGATACAATCCTTCGTAAATGATAAGTTGATCAAGTGCAGATAATGCTGAATACAGTAAAATAGGGTGATATCTAAGGCTCATACGTCTGGCAGACGGTAGCATGGATTCAAACAGAAAGCTGAGCCCTAATACATTAAGGTTTATTATTCCAGTGTGTATGACTGTATTTTCACCTTTATGCTGCTCTGTTTTGCTCACCAAGTGTGTGGTTACTCGTAGAACTCATGACGACTTTAAAGAATGGTACATTTAAAAGGCCAGCATCCATAAAACGGCAGGTGTTGCTATGAGCATGTGTGGGTGTAAACCTTGTCAAGGCTGAAAAGAGGAATTTAAATGGAAATATGCGGCGTTTGTTTTCAGAAATGTAAGATGATATTCAAGTATATCACTATGATTTGCGGTTTCTATCAGAGTTTGTGGTAGATCCTGCTGCTGACTGACCAAATGCCGCAGGAACATCTACTTTGACTATCTATTATTGACGTACTGTGAATGACATTTCTTTGTTGATATCACGATTCTTCACTTATCAATATAAACGACTTTACCAACAAATCTTCTCAGTATTTACAGTCAAATCTAAATACTAGACTCCTGCTTTCTCTGAAGTATGCAGTCTCTAGATTTAGTTAAACAATATTCTGTTACAGGGGACGAAATCCTAAACTGACACAATCATTATCAAAATATCAGCCAAAGATGTACGTTATAAACCTACGCGTATGAAGTGGTAGGAAGGCAGTTAGAGCAATAAACAGTTAAAAGGAGCAGACAGAAGGACAAATGAACGGAAGAGCAGCATCAAGGGTTGTTTAAATAATATTCACAGGGCGCGGCACGAAGTAAAAATGATTCAAGTACGTTGGCTCAAAGAAGGAAGATCTTGCTAGGAGTACTAATGAAACAATTGGCTGACCAGTATAACCGTCACTGCCACCGCCATCACTAACTCCACAAACTCCACTGCAGCTTCCACTCCTCCCCCCCCATCCCCCTTTACCACCACCAGCACCACTCCACATTCACTGTCTCCAGCACCACCACCATCAATACTGCGCACTGTATACAATATAGGTATTAGATACTCCATTGTCACCACCCATCCATCTATCCATCAGTCACCACCCTTACCCTCACCACTATTCTCTCTCTCTCTCTCTCTCTCTCTCTCTCTCTCTCTCTCTCTCTCTTCACAACATCTTAAACGCATCATCATCACCATCACCAACGTAATATAGCACTTCACCATCATCACCTATCAAAACCGTTGCAAGTAAATAAAAGAAATAAAAAGCAGTCTCATCAAGAATGTCGCCTAAACATACTATACTATATATTTAGGTATTATGTGTATATTTTCATAGCATAAATTACTATATATGTGGTCGTGTTCTCGTCTCGTCAATCTCTATAATTATATTGTTGTTGTTGTTGTTCACTGTATTAACGAAATCATATTACGAATGTACTGATAACAAAAATGAGTACTACTACTATCAGCTACTCCTACTTCTCCTCCTCCTCCTCCTACTACTACTACTACTACTACTATAACAACGTAAAACACAAATAAAGAACGAAGCAGACAAAACGACCTCTTCCTAACCCAGCTGATCTCTCCCACAAACTGCAGCTCTTCCACCCGAGCAAGCCGTGACAGAAAATAATGAGGTAAATTGACTGTCGGGATAGAAGAGAGAGGCGTGCCAGCGACCGTTGCCACTGCCTCACTCATGCAACGCCACTACCACGCCAGCTTGACACATGTTGCCTCATCCTAACTGCCTCAGCATTTAATATTGTAGCGACATCGTGGCGAGAGGAAAGATGCTCAAGTGGTCCTCCTGTCTCTTTAAAGGAGAAGAACGAGTGTGTTGAGCGGAGGGGAATTTTAAACGTTAACAGTTCTCTTGCTGTAACTGTACTGATCATCGGAGCTGCATGGTCAAGGTTGTGTGTGACCTGCGCTATACCCGTCTGCCTCTCCAACACCACGACGTGCTAGAGGTTACTTGAGTGGTAGCGGGTGTATATGCCATATTAATAAGTTATTAAATCTATAGTAATACTGCTGCTATTTGTTTTTCTTTAAGATTTTCGTTTATCTATTCATCTATCACTACCAGTGTCAATAATGAAGAATATTAGGCATAATCAGCAATATGCCGTAATGAAATCTCATAACTTTAATTCTAATGTGTAGTTTCTTCCTTAAGGATTGGATAAAAAATTTTAAGAATATAAACATATTAAACATTTCTTAAGCACATCGCCCTTCATGCTTTAAGACTTTTGTAATTAAACTGAATAGAAACAATACAAGTTTTATGAGTGACAATTATAATCTTTCATATAATTTACAATAATCCGTACAATAATTTGTCAATGATATTATGATATCCATGCTTGTCTCCAACTGGTGTATCTATAAGTATTCAAAAGGTTACCAAGAGATGTTACAATAATCAGAGAGAGAGAGAGAGAGAGAGAGAGAGAGAGATGGCACTATACTATACTATAAAACGAGTCACTAAGCTAAGACCACAGCAGACTGAGATGTGCAGTGACGAGTACCCTCTCGAAGAATGCAATTAAGGGATCAACAGTGAAGCAGCTGTGGCACACCTGGGAAAAAACTATAGTTGAGTTCCTCCTTGAAATCCGCGAGTGTATAGTAAGAGATGTTGGAAGTTGTAGGGTAGACTTAGTTATTAGAGAGTTTCAGACTACACCATCTTACGGGCTATTTTGTTATACTACTTTACACTATATCTCGAGTATTGAATAAAAAATAAGCATCAGAAGTGGCATATGCACTCTACAATTACAACAGTGTTTACTGGTATAGGCATTGCGGGTTTAGTAATATACTCTGTGTATAATTGAAAACAGCATTCATAAAATTCTTATTAGAGTTTATGCATCAAAATAGAAAAAAAAAAAAAAATCATAGGAAAATCCATCGTCTCATCTCTACTACGGTACTTTTAAGAGACTGTAGTAATATTTCTTTACGACTGGTTTTCATAATTCTAGCGATAGTTGAAGGATACTGCACCACAGACACAAAGATATGAAAACCTGACCAAAATATAATGGTCTCAGTGGCCTTAGATAATAGCCCTCGTGAGAGCATAGCGTTAGAATACACACATATCATATTGCACAAGGCCACCGCTGCTCTTCCTGAATGATAAAACAGAAGAACAGCGCAATAATCACTATATTTATTTAGGTATCTACCGCTCTAAAATGTAAACATGTGAGAAAAGAATGTTTAAAAATGCATATGATTTAAACCAAACCACGTGACAAGAAAAGGAAAACTTTTTTTTTGTTTACATTTGGTAATTGTGATGATGGTTAAGGTGGGGGTGTCTATAGTAGTGTGCGTAATTCACCACGGTCGTCTACTGGTCACCCAGCCAGCCTTTCCCATTACGGAGCGAGCTCAGAGCTCATAGACCGATCTTCGGGTAGGACTGAGACCACAACACACTCCACACACCGGGAAAGCGAGGCTACAACCCCTCGAGTTACATCCCGTACCTATTTACTGCTAGGTGTACAGGGGCTACACATTAAGAGGCTTGCCCATTTGCCTCGCCGCTTTCCAGGATTCGAACCCGGACCCTCTCGGTTGTGAGCCGAACGTGCTAACCGCTACACTACGCGGTGTGTGTGTGTGTGTGTGTGTGTGTGTGTGTGTGTGTGTGTGTGTGTGTGTGTGTGTGTGTGTGTGTGTGTGTGTGTGTGTGTGTGTGTTTGTGTGTGTGTGTGTGTGTGTGTTATTTGTAATTTCTACGCGAATTGTTACAGAACCAACATCGAGTTTGAAAAAGAAAATAATGATAATAAATATAAAATCAGACTCATGTTTATCCGCTCAATATAAAAAGAAAAAAAAAATCCGACTGTGTAAGGGTTAAAGAGAGCATAGAAGGATAAATCTATGAATGAAGGTCACATTATATGATATCTGCATACAAGGGTATTCTGGAGTGGCTCTTGGAGGCATTAACATTGAAGTATTACTGCGCATATTTCTCTTCTCCTTTCAAACTGATTAATTGGTATTTTCTTTACGTCACATTGCGAGGTCACATGGCGTGTAAGGACAAAATAATTAAAACATTTAAAAGGATGAATAATTAATGGATAAACAGAGAAATTCCTAAGTAAAGGAAATTAAAAGACGAAGAGCGAAGGATAAGAAAGAAGAAAAAAAAGAAAAAGAGAAAGAAAGAAAGAAAAAAAGAAAGAACAAGAACAAGAGCAAAAACATCATAATCATGAACAACAACAACAACAACAACAACAACAACAACAACAACAACAACAACACAATGTCACGCAGGAAGCGCCAGGACGCCAGACATGAGCAGACTTCAGTTGAGCAATAAACAAGTTCTTATTAGGATGCAGATCATAATATAGCTGTTGGTTGTAAGGGGTGGAGAGTGAGCGTCCTGTCTTGTGTGAAGATATGCAGTAAACAAGCAGAGCGAGCTGATCATAAGAATGTATCTGCGGTGCTTATTTTCTGGACAAGGATAAGGAATGCGTGAGACTGTACTTGGGAATGCTCAGGTTTAAATCTAAAGAGTCGAGTACATAGACATGAATCATTGTGTCATTGTAAGGCATGTGAGAAATTACAGTATAGCGGAGTTTTCAGTATAAGATTGTATTAGATTTTCATTCTCATATATTCTGGAGTCTAATATCAGTTACTTTTATTAAGCTCTACTGTTGGTTAATGGAGTTTTCAAGAGTGTTTTCAGAATTGCTGTGATAGTTTAACACGAATTCTTTACTATCAGTGTGAAAGAAACGAAGCAGTCATAAAATTTCAAGGAATTACTGTCCCTTAAAAATAAAGCATTTTCTTTTCTTTTGATTAAGAATAATCAACGGACTATTCAACACACACACACACACACACACACACACACACACACACACACACACACACACACACACACACACACACACACACACACACACACATTAATGAAAAGGTGTACTTATGACTGAGAGGTTTAGATCAGCATTTAATGTAGAAGGGGATTTTATAGAACGGAACGATGAAGTGACACAGGAACGGTTAAGGAAAGTTGCGGTGCAAAAACAGAAAATCAGCAAATTATTAGAGAAAGTGGATGGGACCGGATGGACACTGAGAGAATGTAAAGAATTCTGGTGGATCCAATTTGGGATCTGATTCACAGATCTTTGATGGAAGGGAGAGTTACAAGGGAGTGGAAAAGAGCAAATATAGTACTTATATACAAAGGAGAAAAAGACTGAGCCCTAAATTATAAACCAGTGTCACTGCCTAGTGTTGTGAGAAGGATCTGTGAAATTGTGATCAAGGAAAAATGGGTGGAATATCTAGAAGAAAATGAAATTATAAATAACTCCCAATTTCGTTTTAGAAAAAGAAAATCGTGTATAACAAATTTAAGTTTCTGTACAAGAGGTACAAGGAAGAGATGGATAGTCAACACAGTGTATTTGATATTAAAAAGGTATTTGACAAGAGTACCAGATAAGACTAATGGAAGATAGAACACATAGGAAAATACAAAGAAATATTTTAAGCTGAATGAGGGACTACTTAATTGAAAGAGAAATGAGAACTGTGGTAAGAGATATCTCATCAAGCTGGAGGACAGTAACTAGTGGCATACCAAAGGGATAAGTGTTGGCCCCAATAATGTTCCAAATATATATTAATATTATACAAGAAGGTTTGAGTATATATAGATTTGTTTGCGGATGATACGAAACTATTCAGAGTAATAAAGAGCAATGGGGACTGTATGGAATTGCAGAGAGTTATTGACAAGATTTGAGAGTGAGCCAAGAGTGGAAATTAGAATTTAATGCTGAGAAATGCCATGTGATGAAAACCGGTAAAAGTAATAGAAAAGCTAGGTGGGAATAGAAAATAAGAGAAGATATTATAATGAAGACGAAGCAAGAGAAAGATCCTGAGAGTGATTATACAAGACACCCTAACTCTCGAAAGACATAAATGGGTTCTTTACCTCAATTAACATATAAGATACTACCAAATATCAAGGTAATGTTTAATTACATGGATAAGAGAATGGTGAAGGAAATCATAAGCACTATGATAAGACCCAAACTTGAATATGCAGCAGTGGTATGGCCTCCACATATGCAAAAGGATATCAAAGAAATTAGAAAAAGTTTAAAGGACAGCTACAAAGATGGTGCCAGAGAAGAGGACCTTAACTATTAAGGAATATTGAAGGAAATACGACTACCAACTTTGAAAGATAGACGGAACAGAGGAAAATTAATAACGATGTACAAAATAGTAAACTGTATGGAAAAGATACACAGACAAGACTTGGTATCACTGACAGAACATGGAGATAGACGAAAGAGAGGACACTACAAGAAGAACGTGAAGAGTCAATGTTTAAGGAACATTAAAAAGTTTAGTTTTCCATATAGAACGGTAGATATCTGGAACAGCTTGAATGATGAGATTGTAACAGCAGAAAAGGTACTTATATTTAAGGAAAAATTGGATAAAAATAGATATGGAAACCGGTCACTATGAGCCCCACTCGAGTCCAGTAATATACAAATAAGTAAATACAAATATGTAAACACACACACACACACACACACACACACACACACACACACCGCATACTGTAGTGGTTAGCACGCTCGACTCACAATCGAGAGGGCCGGGTTCGAGTGCCGGTAAGCGGCGAGGCAAATGGGCAAGCCTCTTAATGTGTAGCTCCTGTTCACCTAGCAGTAAATAGGTACGGGATGTAACTCGATGGGTTGTGGCCTCGCTTTCCCGGTGTGTGTTGTGTGTTGATGTAGTCTCAGTCCTACCCGAAAATCGGTCTATGAGCTCTGAGCTCGCTTCGTAATGGGGAAGACTGGTTGGGTGACCAGCAGACGACCGAGATGAATTACACACACACACACACACACACACACACACACACACACACACACACACACACACACCGCGTAGTGTAGTGGTTAGCAAACTCGGCTCACAACCGAAAGGGCCCGGGTTTGAGTCCCGAATAAGGCGAGGCAAATGGTCAAGCCTCTTAATGTGAAGCCCCTGTTCACTCGTGTGGTTGTGGTCTCGTTTTATCGGTGTGTGGAGTGTGTTGTGGTCTCACTCCTATCCGAGGATCAGGCTATGAGCTCTGAGCTCGTTCCGTAATGGGGAAGGTTGGCTAGGTGACCAGCAGATGACCGTGGTGAATTACTATTATAAGTTGGATTTAAAAATGTACTCATTTATATTCGAATATACCGTATTCATTATTTTTTTTATTATTTTTTTTATCTTCGTAGAATGGTGGAATGATACTCTGATAGAGAAGAAAATAGTCTAAGAAACTGGGACTACATAATGTCACATAATGAAAAATATCTGTAGTCATGGATCGTTCTGACAACGTTTCAGTGATGTCAGTGAGTGAAAGCCCTTTCCTGTTTTACTTGAAAGTGAAGCCTCGTTACTATTTCCCGTGTAGAGTCTTTTGCTTCTTCATTACCTTTAAGTTTAATTTCATTCTAGATATGAATAGATAATCTAGTGAATTATACGATGAAAATTTTCAGTAGTGGAGAAGTTTAGAATTATCTATAATTATTCATCCACTATATTTATATCTTTTCTTTTATTCTGACTAACAACTGATGATTGCATCAAATTGCAGCAATGAAGAGATTAAGCTTTTCCTTGATGCATAGAAACGAAGCAGCTACTCAGCAATTTATGGCAACCGCTGGGAAACTCTTGACATTATGTTCTTGAATATATGCACTCTTCGTCATTATCATAATCTCCATTATGAGCCTTCGATCTATGATTTCACTGCAGGACAAAAACATACTCTAACCTTCCCCATTCAACTCTACACTGCAGCTCATGCTACCAAACTTTTTCCATCCATTAGTTTATCTGTTCTTCCATCTTTTACCATTCCTAGGTTACCATTCTCATACTTTAGTTGCCTCTGTTATCTGTTCGCATGACGTGTCCCATATACACTTACTATAGTATGACGGTTGCCCATCTAATAAAACACTCTAATTTAGAGAAGACATAGCTATTTCCTTGAACCATCGTCCTCTAAACCTGATCTGTTTGGTTATGTGTAGATGCCGGCTGTCACTGCTGGACATAGCAGTATCATGGCACCGAGATCTACGTGGAGTAGGGAACATCGGACTTACCTGCAAAGAAAGGAAAACAGCATTACTACATTATAAGATAATTAGGTATTCTTGATTCTTAACCTTGACTTCTCTCTCTCTCTCTCTCTCTCTCTCTCTCTCTCTCTCTCTCTCTCTCTCTCTCTCTCTCTCTCTCTCTCTCTCTCTCTCTCTCTCTCTCTCTCTATATATATATATATATATATATATATATATATATATATATATATATATATATATATATATATATATATATATATATATATATATATATATATATATATATATATATATATATATATATATATATATATATATATATATATAACACTATATGCCAATGCAGTCGACATCTACCATCTTGCTGTTATATATATACACATATATATATATATATATATATATATATATATATATATATATATATATATATATATATATATATATATATATATATATATATATATATATATATATATATATATATATATATATATATATATATATATATATATATATATATATATATATATATATATATATATATATATATATATATATATATATATATATATATATATATATATATATATATATATATATATATATATATATATATATATATATATATATATATATATATATATATATATATATATATATATATATATATATATATATATATATATATATATATATATATATATATATATATATATATATATATATATATATATATATATATATATATATATATATATATATATATATATATATATATATATATATATATATATATATATATATATATATATATATATATATATATATATATATAACACTATATGCTAGTGCAGTCGACATCTACCATCTTGCTGTTGTACAGGGAAATTCTATCGACAGTCAAATAATGAGGAAGCTCATGTTTGTTTCCGAATCATTAGTGATGGGTATTTGGACTGGTTCTCAAGACGCCAGACACCGTGCAACGAAAAAAAAAATAATAATAATAAAATCCTGAAAACTAATGATGTTGAAATCGTTCCATGAATTGACATTACATACAACTGTGATAATGTAGCCTTAAAAGACAATTAGGATCATCTCTAATGATATATGTTTCATTATGAAAGCAGTGTGTGTGTGTGTGTGTGTGTGTGTGTGTGTGTGTGTAGCACAATTACCCAGCGGCAGGGAAAGTGCGTGCTTAGGTGCAGCGAGGCGTGCCTGGAGGCAGCATCCACCTGTCGCCGCGGGGAGGCCACGACGTAGGGCAGGAGCCAAGCACAGCAACCGTGCGGCTTGCTGCAACCACGCCCAGCGGCCATAAGGCACGCCAAGCACACACACACACACACACACACACACACACACACACACATTCATTATAGCTCCGTCTTTCACCTTCCGCCTTTACTTCCTAGACCCCAACCCCTGAGCATGTACCTACATCCTCTCTGCCATGTCTTAATGCAGGCATGCTTTCCTTCCTCCGCCATCTTGTCTGACTGAAAAAAAAAATAAATAAATAAATAAAGATATACAAATGAAAAAGGTGCCAAACTGGAACCGAACGATAATATAGTTCTGCTTCCATACGAATGAGTGGCCTGTGCTTACTGTGATCATTCCCTTCGACGGCCCTTCGCTGTATCTTATTCATCCATGTGTAAAGAAAGTTGTGTATCACCTCGCCCTCGCCATCTGCTGCTGCTTGATGCGTCACTGCCTCTCACACTGCAG